>NC_060121.1:493576014-493879044 GCF_021461395.2 Schistocerca americana
TTGTAATGGATGAATGGCTACATTTTTTAGCACCCATCATCATGCTGAAATATAGGATCTTCAACATATTTTCCCACGCAAAAAATCATAGTCCCAAGTTTTTATTTCTGTTGTCATAAAACTGTAGTAAACATCAGCTATTTCAAAACATAGTACTTTAACTCCTCCTCGTCGTCATTAGCAAGAGCTGTTCTATTTAGAAAATAATCAACTTTGGTGGGAGGACGAACTATCTTTCACCGTCGTTTCTTCACGGCGAATTCTCATACAGCATTTTGTTTAAGAACACTAGTTGATTTGACAATCAGCCGCAGCTTTACGAATTAATGAACCCTCCTTTGTACCTCCCCGATTCGTTTTATTTTATGATGTTTCACCACCTTTACCTGAAACAATAGAAAAATCTACTAAGAAACTTGGCGCGGTAAGTTGTCACACATAACAACCATTCCCGAAATTTTTGTGACAAGTAATCCAGAACAATCATTTCATACTAAAACCAAGATGGAGAAGCAGATCTTGAACCTAACCTAAATGTTGCTATAGAAAAATATTGTGCAATTATTGTAAAAGAAAAGAAAATGCGAAGGACGTTCAATAAGTAATGCAGCATAGTTTTTTTTCTGAACGCAGGTTGGTTTTATTCAGGATTCCAATACACCACATTATTCCTCACTCTTCTGGCTACAAAACTCCATTTTAAACATAGTCGACGTTCAATGCGACGACCTTACGCGACCTTACAGGGAGGTCTTGTATGCCCGCAAGGTATCACTCTACTTGTCGACGTCGGAGCCAACGTCTTACTGCATCAATAACCTTCCTATCATCCACGTACTGCTTCCCGCGAAGTCGATCCTTCATTGGACCAAACAGACGGAAATCGGAAGGTCCGGGTTGTAGGGTGCATGAAGAAGAACAGTCCCATATTGTGTGAGGCGTTGAGTTGTCATTTAAAAGGAGACATTGATTGTATTTTGTGGCGACGAGCACGATGGAGTTGTTTCTTCAGTTTCCTGAGGGTAGCAAAATACGCTTCAGAAATAATCTTGTACCAAGAGGGAGGACATGAAACAGAATAACTCCTTCAGAGTTCCCCTTCGGAGGAGTGGTGTTGCGCCATTCCATTGATTGCCGTTCTGTTTCCAATCAGAAGTGATGAACGCATGTTTCATCGCCTGTGACGATGTTCGACAAATATTGTCACGATCTGCCTCGTAAATCACAAGCAATACCATGCAGATGGTCCTTCGTTGCTCTTTATGGGCTTGGGTCAGGAGGCAGTGAACTTAGCGGGTACACACCCTGGTGGGGCCAGTGTGTCAGCACTACCAACAGAGACGTACACTTGAGCAGCGAGATTATGATTGCGATCCGTGGTTCACTTCGGATGAGAGTGTCCGCACGTTCCAACATTGCAGGAGTCACACCTGTGTATGCCGGCCGATGACAGACGCCTCGGCCAACGACTCACCTTGCTTTAGTTCACTTCCAGGTCTTCATAGACATTCTACAACAGCCTATGAGTATCTACGATACTCCAATTTTCCTCCAAAAGAAGCTCAATGACAGCTGTCTACTTGGAAGGAACCTCCGTTGCGTTGTGGCCGAGCGGGTCTAGGCGCTTCAGTATGGAACCGCGCGACCGCTACGGTCGCAGGTTCGAATCCTGCCTCGGGAATGGATCTGTGTGATGTCCTTAGGTTCGTTGGGTTTACGTAATTCTAAGTTCTAGGGGACTGATGACCTCAGATGTTGAGTCGCATAGTGCTCAGAGCCATTTGAACCATATGAACCTCCGTTACTGACGCCATTTCATCGCTACGTAAAGCGCTGCCACCTTCCGGAACATCATGAAACAATAAGAGCTGAAGCGAGAATATTCATCGATGTCCCACAACAAATTCCCTCGTAGTTGGGTTATAGGTTTAACTACTGAATGCAGAGAGAATAATGAGAGTTAATTATCCTTTATCAATCAATGAATACTTACAGCTGTAAAAAAAAAGATCTGAAGCGAGAATATTCATCGATGTCCCACAACAAATTCCGCATTTTTTCAACCAAAATTGGCCGAGAAAAAAAATGTGTTTCATTACTTACTGAACGCCCCTCGTAGTTGGGTTATAGGTTTAACTACTGAATGCAGAGAGAATAATGAGAGTTAATTATACTTTATCAATCAATGAATACTTACAGCTGTAAAAAAGACAAAAAAAAAGGCCAATAGAGTGCAGAAAACGTGAGGCCAGGATCTATAAACTGTACGCATCCACTCAGAATATTGTGATCGCACTGTGGTTTAAGACCTCTAGGAAGCAGCAGGGAATGAAAACTGAGACTTGTGACAACTAACTCTTGTGGCTACCAGATCCGGTCTCCCCCTGCAGTGTTCCGTTCACGTTTTTGCTCTGTTAATTTTGCGACGTGTCTGCAACGTTTGTCACTGCAGTGATGAGCTGTCGACAACGTCGGCGGACGAATTGAGCGCTTGGGCTTCGCGACGCACGCGTTCCGACTTGCCGCCGATGGGCGCGGCGCGCCGCTACAAGACAGACAGGTCGAGGTTCAGTCTGCGACAGCCCCGTGTCTACCCGCTGCCCGCCAGCCGCCGTGGATCCTCGCGACACCGCAGGTCAGTCACCAGCGTGCGCACACTAAGGTCCGTACCATAACATTCCTATGTCTCCTTTCATCTTAACTGCCGGAAAAAAATGCAACACTCCTACGGACAAGTTCACTATACTGACAAGTGAGATGACAAGTAGTTCATCATTGTGGGAGCATATGATAACCATTTCAGACCAACACACAAGTCACAGTAAAGGGTGCCCAAACAGTCACAACAATACACACAGGACACACTTCTCGAGGCAATGCAGGTGCGAATGTTTGCAAACAAATGATCATCGAGGTGCAGAGTGGTAGTTTGCTACAGATTGTCCCAAGCATCTTGCCCCTGTTGTTGCAATTCAGCAATGGTTTTTGCAGTCCCTTGAGACCGAGCAAATTCCCACCTCATCATGTCCTATACATCAACATCTAAATCTACGGAAAGATACTTAGCAAGCTGCCGTATGTTGCGTGACGAAAGGCACCTTGTACGATTACTAGACATTTTCTTTCCTATTCCATTCGCATGTAGAATAAGGGAAAAACAGTTGTCTATATGCCTCCATACGGGCCCTAATTTCAACTTATCTTCGTGATTTGTAAGCGAAATGTACAGTATGTGATCAAAAGTATCCGGTCACCACCAAAAACATACGTTTTCCATATTAGGTGCCTTGTGCTGCCACCTACTGCCAGGTATTCCATATCACCGACCTCAGTGGTCATTAGACAGCGTGAGAGAGTAGAATGGGGCATTCCGCGGAACTCACGGACTTCGAACGTGGCCAGGTGATTGGGTGTGACTTGTGTCACACTCCTAAACATCCATAGGTCCACTGTTTCCGTTGTGATAATGAAGTGGAAACTTGAAGGGACACGTACACCAAAAAAGCGTACAGGGTGACCTCGTCTGTTGACTGACAGAGACCGCTGACAGTTGAAGAGGGTCGTAATGTGTAACAGGCATCAGACCATCACACACGAATTCCAAATTGCATCAGAATCCACTGGAAGTACTAAGACATTTAGGTGGGAGGTGGAAAACTTGGATTTCATGGTCGAGCGGCTGCTCATAAGCCACACATCACGCCGGTAAATGCCAAATGACGCTTCGCTTGGTGTAAGGAGGAAAAACATCGTGCGGAGTGGCGAATCACGGTGCATAACGTGGCGATCAGATGGCAGGGTGTGGGTATGGCGAATGCTTGTTCAACGTTATCTGCCAGTGTGTGTAGTGCCAACAGTAAAATTCGGAGGCGCCGGTGTTATTGTGTCGTCGTGTTTTTCGCGGAGGGGGCTTGCACCCATCGTGGTTTTCCGTGGCACTATCACAGCACAGGCCTACAATGATGTTTTAAGCCCTTCTTGCTTGCCACTGTTGAAGAGCAATTCGAGCATGACAACTGCATCTTTCAACACTATCGAGCACCGTTCATAATGCAAGGCCTATGGCGGAGTGGTTGCACAACAATAACATCCCTGTAATGAACTGGCCTACACAGAGTCCTGACCTGAATCCTATAGTACACCTTTGGGATGTTTTGGAACGCCGACTTCGTGCCAGGCCTCACCGACCGACATCGACAACTCTCGTCAGCGCAGCACTCCTTGAAAAATGGGCTGCCATTCCCCAAGAAACCTTCCAACAAATGATTGAACGCGTGCTTGCGAGAGTGGAAGGTGTCAGCAAGGCTAAGGGTGGGCCAACACCATACTGAATTCCAGCATTACCGATGGAGGGCGCCACAAACTTGTAAGTCACCTTCAGCCATGTATACGGATACGTTTGATCAAATAGTGTAAGTTGCCGCCAATAGAATCGTTCTGAAGTCAGCTTCAAATGCCAGTTCTCAAAATTTTCTCTGTAGTGTTCCTCGAAAAGAATGTTGCCTTTCCTCTAGGGATTCACATTTCAGTTTGCAAAGTGTCTCCGTAATACTTGCGTGTTGATCGAATCTACCGGTAACAAATCTAGCAGCCAGCCCCTGAACACTGATTTCCTTTAACCCGGCCTGGTGTGGATACCAAACACTCTAGCAGTACTCAAGAATGGGTCGCACTAGTAATCTATTAGTAATTTCGTTTACAGACGATCCACACTCTCTTAATATTTTCCTACTGCAGTCCCCGAATGCTCGTTCCATGTCATCTCGCTTTGCAACGTTACCCCTAGATATTTAATTGACGTGACTGTGTCAAACAGCACATTACTATTAGTGTATTCGAACATTAGGGAAATGCTTTCCCTAATCATCTGCATTAACTTACTTCTTCCTACATTTAGAGGTAGCTCCCACTCATGACACCCACTACAATTTTTGTCTTAGTTTTCTTGCTTCCTCCTACAGTCACACAACGGTGACACCTTCTCATACACCACATCATAGAGCCACAGACTGCTGCTTACCCTGTCCACCAGATCATTTATGTATATGGAAAATAACAGCGGTCCTATCACACTTCCCTGGGGCACTATGGAATATACGCTGGTCTCTGATGAACACTCGACATCGAGGACAACATACTGCATTCTGTTACTTCAGAAGTCTTCGAGCCACTCACATACCTGGGAACCTATTCGGTATGCGTGTACATTCGTTAACAGACGGCAGTGTGGCATCATGTCAAATGCCTTACGGAAATCTAGGAATATGGAATCCGCCTGTTGCCCTTCATCGGTGATTAGCGGGATCTCATGTGAGAAAATGGCAAGCTAAGTTTCGCAAGAGCGACGCTTTAATAAAATAGTGTTGATTTGCACACAAAAGCTCGTCCCTGTCAAGCACATTTATTGTATTCTAACTCAGAATATGTTCAAAAATTCAACAGAAAACCGATATTAAGGGGGAGGAGGAGATACGTGTTTAACACCCGTTGACAACGAGGTCATTAGAGGCAGAGCGCAAGCTCGAATTAGGGAAGGATGAAGAAGGAAATCGTTCGTGTCCTTTCAAGGGAACCATCGCAGCATTTGCCTGAAGCGATATAGGGAAATCAAGGAAAACCTAAGACTGGATGACCGGATCCTTGCTTGAATCGTCGTCCTCCCGAATGCGAGTCCAGTGTGCTAACCACTGTCCTACCTTCCTCGGTCCGATGTTAAGAATATTGGTCCGTAATTTTGCGGGTCCGTTCATTTACACTCCTTATATTCAGGACTCACTTGCGATTTTTTTCCAGTCGCTTGAGATGTTATGCTACAGGCTATACTTACGAGGGAAAAATTTCAAACTAAAGCTAACCACACGATCATGCATCCTTCGTTTCAAACACAGAAGAAGTATTCAAACATAACGATGTTAGGCACAAAGCTCCTGTCTCTTTCAAAGACATGTCACCTTCACATACAGGAGACGTGTTTCGTCAGCTGCAGACAGGGCGTACAGTGGGAGCCTTTTTGTTATGAAACGGTTTCTGTCCCATTTAAATCTCCCATACTTCTCAATGTGGTTGCATTTAGCGGTTTAATGTTAATAAACTCCATTAATTTGTCATATCAGCGAATGATTGTCTTCCTGTACACAACAGCATCGTCAACAAACAGCCACAGACGGTTGCTTACCCTGGCCGCTGTTATTTTCTATATATATTAATGAATGCATACAGAAAATAACATCGGTCCTATTACACTTCGCTGAGGCACTCCTGACGATACATTTGCCTCTGATTAACACTCGCGGTCGAGAAAAAAGTACTGAGTTCTTTTACTTAAGAACTCTTCGAGCCTCTCACATATCTGGAAACCTACGCCGTATGCTTCGTCAACAAGCTGCAACTGGGCGCAGTCTCTAATGCTTCTCGGAAATCTAGGAGTGTAGAATCTGCCTGTTGTCCTTCATCCGTGGTTCGCAGGATCTCATATGGGAAACGGGCAACCTGAGTTTTCGCAAGATCAATTCTTCCTAAATCCGTGCTGATTTGTGAACAAAAGCAAATCCATCTCAAGGAAATTTATTATATTCGAACTGAGAGTATGCTCGACAACTCTGCAACAAACCGATGTTGACGATATTTATCTGCAATCTATATGTGTTCAGTTGGCGAGAGGTCCGGTAATCTTGACAGGCAGGACAATTTTTGTGCACCACGAAAAGCTCGTTGCGTCGCAGGAGGCGTATGTGACGTGGACGTGCATAGTCCTGTTGAAAATGAAAATCACTTTCCTATCGAAGAAATGAGAGTAGCACGGAGATAACATTTCACACTGCCTGCTTTAACCTGCAGAAACACCAGACATGAGGACAAGTCGTAACTGATGGACTCCTACATCATAGAATTTGCGTTGGGACCTGTTTGTCGTGGGCGAATGCACTCTGGAGTAGGTAGCTCACCAGGTCTACGCCATAAACGTGTGTGTCTACCACTCGCATAGAGACAGAACCTATTCTCATCACTGAGGACAACAGGGCGCCATTCAGTTCTCCAGTCAACTCTTTCAGAGTAGCCACGCTTGGAAGTGTTGTGGTGTCGGGTAGCCTTGGTAGCCTGACCACAGGCACACGTGATCTTAATCCTGTTGAAAACAGACGATTCCCAATGGCCCCTGATGACACACCACGTGCAACATGGTCCCAGATTTCGTCTCTGGATGATATTCGGTCGGCCATCACTGACTGCACAATATGTCGACTTTGAAGTGGGTTTGTACTATGCTGACGTTTAGAACATGATCTACATGTGTGGGAAAGTTCCACAGACTACTGTTAAAAGCAGCTACGCACTAACGATAAATTGTGCCCAACATGTGCAACAGTCCATCGCTACGTCCATCCAGCTTTCCACAGTCCCCCAATGCCACCCCGTTCAAATGGCTGAAGTTGTTCGACAGAAGTAGTACTCTAAACTTAGCGTTGTTATTGCCTATATAGGAAAACAGAGGATGCACAGCTAGGCCTCCTGAACGCCGTCTGATCGCCGATGACCGTAACAAATGAATCACTAACACAACGACCCTTCAGTATGCACGTATTATATACCCTGGTGTCACGGGATGCAGTCCTTAAGGGTGTTGCATTTTTTTCCGGCTGCGTACGTCTATCTATTCTGAAAATCGCCTTACGCTGCGTGGCGGAGTGTATTTCTCGTACCACACTTTTTCCCTTTCTCAGTTCCATCGGCAAATGGCACGAAGGCACAATGATTGTTGGTAAACCTCCATATGACCTCTAATTTCTAATTTTCTCATTGTGAGCATTTCGCGACCTGAAGTCGAATGGGCACAGAAAACAAAAGATGCCAGACTGAGATTCATATGAGGAATCCTAATCATCTATTAAATTACTAGTTTAAGGGCGCTTGTTTGAGATATATTTGAGTATTGTTTAGGAATGTGGAACCCTTGCCAGGTAGAACTGATAGAAGATGTACAGAAGATTCAACGAAGAGCGGTGCGTTTCTTCACGGGATCGTTCAGTCCGCGCGAGAGGCTTACCGAAATGCTCAACAAATTCCAGAGGCAAATGTTACAAGGGAGGCGTGTAACTCGTTGAGTTTGTTGCTCTGAACTGAACTAAAGTGATTTCCTGTTCTTAACTTTCTGTGTATTGCGATCCTGAACAATGCAAGTGGTGCGCTTGTGTAAACACTATCTGATAAAATGAGTCGCCAAAAGTCTGAAATTGTAGATCTGTATTGCAACTAACTTTTAAAAAATATAAAACTCTATCTTAAAGAAGCTGTCCTGTGAAATTATGTATCGTGGCGTGCAGTGAACAGTGCTACAATGCGTGACGTCACAGCACGTAACTTACATTTCCAACACACAAAAGTGACAGAATAAAAATTCTGCGTAAAATTACAAAACGAATTTTAAAATGATAAATGGCCAAAATGCTTCTTTTAAAATGCTCTGTATATTAATGTACGTCAACTGGCTTAATGAAATTCCAAATATTAAATGAAGCACATGCGAACGTAACACTGGACTGCAAGAATAAGACTGCATAAGAAATAAACTCTGAACTGAACTTTACCTACTTTTGATCCTGAAGGTAATTTTGAAATGCAACTATGAACAATTTTGCTGTGTCCCGACTGGAATGTTAAACTGACCCTAACAAACTTTCATGAATTCCCGTTTCTGCTCGAAACTGATAAACATTATAAAAGCAGCGCAGCAGCAAACCAGCTAAAGAAAAAAACCTCTTGCTTAGGGCAATACATAGATATGCAGCTCTTCTAAGCACATTATCGCATGATGCTTTAGTTGTAGCCGCTGTGTTTCGCGAAGTGCGACAGCACATAACTGCAAAAAAAAAAAAAAAAAAAAAAATCGTGAGGAGGTGATGGAAGATATTGCATTTACTGAATGATGTAGAGGATGCAAGCGTTGAAAAATTGTATTGCGAGATTCATTCCGTAACAATTACGATCACCTTTGCATATGACTGGAAAGGAATAGCAAATCTCTTAACTCTTTGAGTGCAAACTATACGAGCAGATAACTTTCCTTGATCACGTTACGAAAGTCGAACTAACTGACTCGAGCCACCAAAGAAAAATCTTCATTAAACTAGAGCCTTTTTCAAACATAAAGTAAATTACGGGCGAGCAAGCGATACAGTGACAGCTTTACCTGAAGATCTTCACACTTCTCAAATCAAACCTTACCAAATAATATTTCCAAAACTCAATATCACCCATGTTTGGGTCTCTGTGCTCTGCTAGCTATTTTCAGACAGCTCAGTAGTGGGACCAACACCCGTGTCCCTCACTTCTTTCGCACTGAATGCTGCTGGCAACGACAATGCTACTGACAACCTAAGATCACAAAGACTGTACTCGGAGCCTCTGCGGCGTAACATATCGACTATTGAAGGCTGTTGTTTGAAAAATATGAAGTATGACACATTGAATCAAAACAGAGCTCACATCACTTTCATTCAAGACTAAAACTGTAAGCTACTAACCTTAACGGCGCTGTGCATCACGGAGAGAAATACTGTTGAAATTTCGAAAGAGTACTTTCCCAGAAGAGGCGGACAACATATTACTTCCTCCCACATACCTCTCGCTAAATGATCGCAACGAGAAAATTAGAATTACAGCTAATACAGAGGCTTATAGACAACCATACTGCACCATTCGTGACTGAAGAAGGGAAGGAGAATCACCCTCTATCCACACACCGTAAGGTGATTTGTGGTGTATTGATGTTGATATAAATAATGTACAAGCGAGAAAGTAATGTGTTGCCCGACTCTTTATGAAACGTGCTCTCTCTGAATTTCAGCAGTAAACTCGTGTGAGTAGTATATAGTACCTCTCCTGTAGCTTGTGCCACTGGAATTTGTTGAGCATCTCCGTGAGTCTCTCGAGTTCATTATACGATATCATGACGAGACGCGGCTCTCTTTATAGGATCTTCACCATCTCTTATATTAATCCATCCTGGTAAGGGTCCCAGACTGATTAGCAGTACACAAGAACCAGTCGAACATCTGTTTTGTACGTCACTTCTTTCCTGAGTGAATCACATTCTTCCGTAGCCATGACGGTCTAGGGGGTAGAACACGTAGACTCCAGCCCTTGGAGGACTTGAGTTCAATTTTTTCCCGGGGGAGAGGGGGGGGGGGGGGGGAGAGGGGTTAAAAGGCGGCCTGGACGATTACACAGCGACACTCCCACACCTAGTGCCTCGGCAAAGAAAGGTCGTACTTTACCGGTAGTCAGTCAAATAGCTAGTTCACGGGCCTTACCTTTAAGATTCTTTCACTGAATCTCGGCCTGACACCTGCTTTTCCTGCGAATTGTCTTACGTGCTCATTAAACATTAGGTTGCTCCATATGATTGTTCTTACGTATTTGAAGGTAGTTACAGTTTTCAGTGATTTGTCACCAATAGTTTAATCGAACAGCAGTGGCTTTCTCCTCCTAGTTATGCGCAATACGTTACGTTTATATACGGTCAGAGTCAACTGCTAGTCCCGTAGCGATCATCGATCCTCTCCAAGTCTTCCTATTACCCGCTGTAGTCTTCTGGCGTTGCTACCTTCCTTCCTTCCACAGTCACAAACGCAGTACAGGAAAAAAACGAAGTCTCCAAATCACAGGGAAGTGATGAAAAAAATGGGGCTCAAAATTGGAACACCTAGAAACACAGTGGTATGACATGGATGACTTGGTCGTCATCTCTTGAGAGATCTTCGTACATGGACACACCCCTTCCTATCAACAGCAGTGCTGCAACACTATTACCCACGGACCCTTGGAAAACTTCCACTTTGCAGTCCACAAATAATACAAGAGCAGCGTCTGATAGTTGCTTGTAACTTAAGAAAAATTTTGTGATGCCTTCGAGCAAGTCGGTAGAATACGTTTGTAATGTTGTTTATTTTACCACAAAATCAAACTACAGTTTTAAAAAGCGGATAGTTTTCGGTAGCAACGGAATGGTCGTAGGCTCCTCTAGACACCGTGACAACCAAAGGCCCATGGTACGAGTTTACAGCTTACAACTAGTGTGATGATGTAGGCACGTAAATGTGTTTCTCACTAGATGAAAGCATTATACCCAGTGGAAAAAGGTTCACACGAAATAAATTAATTCTCCTAAACGATTTACGTTATTTTTTTTAGTCGTATAGTATGATGGTTCTGAAGAGATTTTTTCAGACCCTCTTCGTTTATGTTGCTGGAAGAAGTAAACAAATAATTATGGAAAAAAACATTTTTCCACGTGTATAGTACCGTGGGAGGTGTAAGAACGTTTTTTTTTCAGGTACTCCAATTGACCCAGTTAAGGGAACCAATCGTCGCAATTATTGCATTCCAAAAGGCTATCTGACGGTCGGTTTCCCTTTTTCTGCCGGAATTCGGTCCTGACTCACCTACATTCATCTGAAATAATTATGTTTGATTAACATTTATAGGAAGTGGTTGATCGGGGTTCTGATATCAAATCCAGTACTGTTTTTTCATATTTAGACACCTTGGACAGTCCATCAAAAGCAAATGGCAATTAATGCAAATGGAATCCACAGTAATACAACGAAACACTTGTCACCTGCCCAAAATCAATATTTCACGAAGTCTCTCTGAGCTATTAAGATGGATGATACGCATTCAGAGGGAGAGCGATGCAAGTCTGTATCCGTTTGTCGACATTTGTATTTTTTGTGGCTTCCCCCCAAAACACCTCAGGCTAATTCTGCGATGTTCACTCAAAATACATCTGCTCGTTTCCTGCCTTAGCCTTGCCCATACCGAGTTAGTGCGCCACCTGCAATGTCCTTTGGGTGAACGGTAGGAGGACATTGAACTCTAATTTTCCTTTCAGATTTTCTTGAAATTCAAATCAAAACGCAAATAACGAAACATCTATTTTACTGCTAAATCCCCTCGATAATCAGTCAAGATAAAAGCTTAGAGTGTCAAGCTTTTGTTTACTTGTCAACGTTATAAGCTTAGTATGACTTTGGAATAAAGAATGAATTGTTTTGAAGATAGCGAAGACTTATTCTATTATTAAACGGTCAAGGAAAACTAGCTACAAATGAAATGTTTCCCCTTGGGTTTTCCCCCCTTTCTTCACTTGTGCCATTTCAAAACGCATTTGTTCAATCGATTAATATCCTCATCCAGTTCTATGGGATTCGTGCTATTCTGTAAGTTACAGTTTTCTTGTCCGACCACTCATTCGTCATACTTCTTCTCTTTCAAGTGTGCGTGCTGTTGCATGTGCCGATCATACGTACACACACTGAAGTATAACGGAGAGGCACTCAACAGTTTTGTAAGGGACATCCACAAATAATTTACGGCACTGTGCATTTATGTTATAAAATCTGCAGTCGAAAAGTAGTCATTTGAGTACGAGAAGTTTCCAAGTAAATGTTATGCGTGTGATTATCCACAATGAGTACTATCATAGAAAGAGAGAAGTCAAAAAACGGCAATCGTGCATTAATTGATAATGTATGTGGTCTGTTTGTGGGATACAAAATATCCAACGAGTGTTCAACATAACGTAGGGCGGATCTTAGTTAGAATTCGCCTGCAAAACAGTTGCTGAAGTACTGAGTACTACAGTCTTAAAACAAATAGTGTGTTGTATCAAAAGGGAGGAAGCAGGACGCATGTTTCATGTGTTGGGAACTGACCTTTCCAAAACGAAGAGCGCCAAGAATTGAAAAATAAAATCCTGCTCAAAGTTACAGCCATATAAAGCTGCAAGAAATCACGGTAGATGATAAACAAAAAATTTGGGATTTGTGATAGTCATGCAAGCCAAGACTGACGAAATGAATAGTTCCTACAGCGTGCTTTCTATCTGGTATTGTTTGTAGGAACAACTGAAATTGTAGTATTCACTGTTGCCTTCACTCTCCGGATCTTTGACCGACCGACACTTGTTTAACGATTCCCCAGGCGTTTCGCCAGCACAAGCGGCTGGTATTGTCGAAGTTCACCCTTCGTAGCTAGTGGCAGACTGGAGTCGAGCTTGCAGCAAGAGATATTTGTTGCGCCAAAGTTGAGGACTTCTCCCTAGTACTTAAGGGTAGTTCTCCTCTTGCTACCTACAATGGTAGTTCGCAGTAGCAGAGGAACCCAGGATTCGTTTACCTTTCAGCTTCCTTCCTTCTTCTTGAAACTATAGTCGCGTTGCCCGCCCAGCTAGCCGCGCGGTCTAATGCGCTGCTTCCCGCCCAGATGATTCGTGTCGAGGTCCGGTGTGCCGGCCAGCCTGTGTATGGTTTTTAAGGCGGTTTTCCATCTACCTCGGAGAATGCGGGCTGGTTCCTCTTATTCCCTCTCAGTTACACTGTGTCGGCGATTGCTGCGCAAACACCATTTCCACTTACGCGTGCACCATAATTACTCTACCACGCAAATGTTTGGGGTTACACGCATCTGGTGTGAGACGTTCCCAGGGGCGTCCACTGGGGGTCGAACCGCACAGTAACCCTGGGTTCGGTGTGGGGCGGCGGTGGGGTGGGTGGACTGCTGTGTCCTGTTGTGTGGTTGTGAACCACTGAGGGCTACGGCGGGACGAAGCCTCTCCGTCGTTTCTAGGTTCATGGTTTAATAAATAGATACATACATTCATAGGGGAAAGTAGGGGAATATGACGACAATAAGGCATATTAATATTTTTCTGGCCGTTATATTGAAATCAAATACTTTGTTTACGGTAAAATTATTGATTCATGTATCCCCTTTAGGATGACTTTGGGGTATGGGTAAGATGACGAAATGAACATTTTATTTAGAAAACAAAGACTTATTGATACTTATCTATTTATCACAAAAGTTACAAACATAGCATTTCTCCTTTGCTTCCCTGTAATTTAAGCCCTTACGCTGAGCATGAGCCCACTCTTGGCATCAAGAACACAATTCAGTCTTTCCAACTTCATCACAAATGATACAGTCTCATTCATCAACATAATCGGAATCACTGAAGGCGTACTCAATCTCAATGGATGAGTTCGAAGATGAGTGGCAGAAGTCCATTCTAGGATCCTTTCTTTGTTTCGTTCCAGAACCTCCGCAGAACGCAAGTTTACGTTTAGGACCTTTGTTCACTTTTTTGCCTCTGCATTCGCATTCTCTTTTAATTTTTTATGTTCCTTAATTTTCTGTCTTGTTTCTTCTTCTCTTTGTCCTCTTGTCTTTGTTTTTTTCTTCCAGAGCTATTTTCACGGGTGTGCTTGCTGTATGTAGAGATGGCAACTTATTTTTTCGTTTTCTTGGACCTCCTTTAGGTGCAGCTTGAGGTAACGGAGGTAAAACAGAGGTAGATCTGGAGTTAGACGTGGATGAGGGCACTGATAATGCACCAAGTTCTGCATGGGGTAATGGAGCTAAAATAGAAGTAGATGTAGGGTTAGATGAAGGCTAGGGTAGAGATTTTTTTTGGGGTAACAGAGGTAAAATAAAGGAAGTTGCAGAGTTAGATGAAGGCCCCGGTAGTGCATCAAATTCTGCAGGTGGGTTTGCTGATCTCTCAGGCAGAGCATTTGTTTTAGGTGGAACTTCAATGACGTTGTTGTCTGTAGTTAGTGATGGCGCGAAGTCGTCACCACTAAATATCTGTGAATTTAATGGCTCGATTCCTGTGTCCACAAAACCCTTAATGGCATTATTAACAGTCGCAGCTTTGCTAAAGGCAATGTTGAACAGTCTTGCAATGACTTGTATTGTAATCACTTGGCCTGGATGATTAGCAAGGTAGTCAGTACATGCTTTGCTGCAAGCAGTCTTTAGAGGTCCGTAAAATGACACATCCAACGGCTGCAGTCTGTGGCTTTGTGAGGTGGGAAACCTAGAAGAGTTATGAAATTATCTGTGCACAGAGTGACGACTTCCAAAGTGAGATGCGAAGTATGATTATCCATAAACAAAAGGACTGGATTTCTTTCTGATGGTCTCACTTATTTAATAAAGTGCTCTAACCATTTTACAAAACTCTCGCCATTCATCCAGCCAGATTCATGGCCAGCTCCAACAGATACAGGTGGTGCACCCTCAATATATGCTGGCTGCATTCTAAATCTCAGGTAGATAAAAAATGGAGGTATAAACTGACCTGTGGCCCTAACACAGCAAGCAACGCTGGTATTTGTTCCCCTCTCAGCAGGGGAAACCTTTATTACCGTTCTTTTGCCAATAGGGCTCAGTACTGGAGATACCTTATTTCTCTGTAAAGCTTAAATAATCCCTCTACATTAACTTTATTAAATGCAGCCAATCTAGCTGCCGACGTAGGCTCTGGTTTACGAAAAGAAAACTTGAATCGTGTCATGAAAGTTTGGATGAAATCTTTCCCTGCCATCTTTTTAGCTTTGTTGAATCTGTGGTCTGTATTCTTACATTCAGCATAACCGTAGACAATTCGAGCAAACTCAGACCTTGTCAGTCCAAAAGCTCTTCTGTCCAAATCGATGGCATATAGCTCCAGTTCTTGTAACTGTTCATCATGAAAGTGTATTTAAATCTGCCTGCATTTTGTGGCAAATCCTGAAATGAAATAAGGAGCGTGAATTATTAGGTTCACGATGAGATATTCAAAAGATTAAATGACAAAGTTTTTTATTTTTTTGATGAAAAATAAACAAACAAAATATTAATTTAAAATGAGATATTCAAATATATTTAAATATGAATGAAAGAAGAGCTTACTTCATCAGCATGTTTTTTTACATAGCGACGTAAAGTAGCTTCATGGAGGTTGATCTTCCTAGCGGCGGCATTAACAGGATTCCCATTTCTTACATGCTGCATTGCCTCTTTCATTGATTTCTTGCTCCATTTCTGCCTATCTGTCTTCCTTATATACAGGGTGTTACAAAAAGGTACGGCCAAACTTTCAGGAAACATTCCTCACACACAAATAAAGAAAAGATGTGTCCGGAAACGCTTAATTTCCATGTTAGAGCTCATTTTAGTTTCGTCAGTATGTACTGTACTTCCTTGATTCACCGCCAGTTGGCCCAATTGAAGGAAGGTAATGTTGACTTTGGTGCTTGTGTTGACATGCGACTCATTACTCTACAGTCCTAGCATCAAGCACATCAGTACGTAGCATCAACAGGTTAGTGTTCATCACGAACGTGGTTTTGCAGTCAGTGCAATTTTTACAAATGCGGAGTTGGCAGATGCCCATTTGATGTATGGATTAGCACGGGGTAATAGCCGTGGCGCGGTACGTTTGTATCGAGACAGATTTCCAGAACGAAGGTGTCACGACAGGAAGACGTACGAAGCAACTGATCGGCGTCTTAGGGAGCACGGAACATTCCAGCCTATGACTCGCGACTGGGGAACACCTAGAACGACGAGGACGCCTGCAATGGACGAGGCAATTCTTCGTGCAGTTGACGATAACCCTAATGTCAGCGTCAGAGAAGTTGCTGCTGTACAAGGTAACGTTGACCACGTCACTGTATGGAGACTGCTACGGGAGAACCAGTTGTTTCCGTACCATGTACAGCGTGTGCAGGCACTATCAGCAGCTGATTGGCCTCCACGGGTACACTTCTGCGAATGGTTCATCCAACAATGTGTCAATCCTCATTTCAGTGCAAATGTTCTCTTTACGGATGAGGATTCATTCCAACGTGATCAAATTGCAAATTTTCACAATCAACATGTGTGGGCTGACGAGAATCCGCACGCAATTGTGCAATCACGTCATCAACACAGATTTTCTGTGAACGTTTGGGCAGGCATTTTTGGTGATGTCTTGATTGGGCCCCATGTTCTTCCACCTACGCTCAATGGAGCACGTTATCATGATTTCATACGGGATACTCTACCTGTGCTGCTAGAACATGTGTCTTTTACAAGTACGACACAACATGTGGTTCATGCTCGATGGAGCTCCTGCACATTTCAGTCGAAGTGTTCGTGCGCTTCTCAACAACAGATTCGGTGACCGATGGATTGGTAGAGGCGGACCAATTCCATGGCCTCCACGCTCTCCTGACCTCAACCCTCTTGACTTTCATTTATGGGGGCATTTGAAAGCTCTTGTCTACGCAACCCCGGTACCAAATGTAGAGACTCTTCGTGCTCGTATTGTGGACGGCTGTGATACAATACGCCATTCTCCAGGGCTGCATCAGCGCATCAGGGGTTCCATGCGACGGAGGGTGGATGCATGTATCCTCGCTAACGGAGGACATTTTGAACATTTCCTGTAACAAAGTGTTTGAAGTTACGCTGGTACGTTCTGTTGCTGTGTGTTTCCGTTCCATGATTAATGTGATTTGAAGAGAAGTAATAAAATGAGCTCTAACATGGAAAGTAAGCGTTTCCGGACACATGTCCACATAACATATTTTCTTTCCTTGTGTGTGAGGAATGTTTCCTGAAAGTTTGGCCGTACCTTTTTGTAACACCCTGTATACTTTCCCCATGTTTGTTACTTAGACTGTAATTAAAATGACACGACTACACAATAACAAAGGGAATAGAAGCATGGCAACAGAGAGAGGTGGGTAAGATGACGAGCTCGCCACCTTTGCCTCTGCATAATTCGACATCTTAACCGCAGTCGACATTTTGGATACAAACTTTAACATGGACAAAGTCTGACAGAACACATTCATTAAACCATTATTAAAGCATCAGTAAATCCATAAGGCTTAAGGGGAATCAACCTTTATTCATTTAAATAAAAGTATTACTTACATAAAACTTATTTAAACTGAAGGAAAAATTGTTACGAAAATAGCGTCCACTTCCAAGCTTATGTTGTCAACAAAACAAAATGACAAAGCGGTTCTAGTTACACAGGCATGCCTGCAGAGCGGGCTAAGGAAGCAATACCATAGTGCATGTAGCACCATCTGTTGAGTTAACAGAGAAATTCAAAATTCGTCATTCTATACTCCTCGTCAACTTACCCGACCCTCCCCTTCATAGATAGTCGTGTTCGTAAATTTTTATGGTGTCCCTAAACAAGTGGGCTCCGTAACTCTTCTCCACAGTGTGAGTGTGTGCCCCGTAACGGCCGATTCCTCCACTATTGAGAAGCTGAAGAAACTATAACTTGGACCAAAGCTTTCGTATAGGTAAACTGGTAAGCTCTGATGCTGTTTTCTTGTTTACCGAAATGCCGGGCAATTTTTTTAAAAAAGTTCATGACAAACAGCTGTTTAATTTTCTTTACAACAACTATCGGTTTCGGGGTACACCATCGTTAAGGTATTTGTATATATGAAAACAAAGCATGAAAGAAGTAGAAATGCTTTGTTTTGGTGTTTGTAGATAGCGTGATGATGTTGTAAACCAAAACTAGTAGTTATAATAGAAGACAGCTGAGTGTCACCCATTTAAAGAATTAAAACGTAATAGCTGTTGGCAATAGTCTTCAAAAAGTGTTTCACTCAGTAAATCTTTGGAGCATATGGATTCCATTTACCGATAGGACATCCCAAGTTCTTTCATGCATGTCTTACCATGAGATACGGAATGGCGATTTCCATGAACAGGTGGAAGACATTGAAATCCACTTAGTCCAGTGGTTGCCAAATTCTTCATGGAACATTTCCAAAGAGAGGCGTTGGACTTTTCACCATGCGAAGCAAAGCTCTAGTACAGGTACAGCGACGTGTGAAGCCATGGTGATATAGCTCGATGACTTATTAGGAAATCTGAGTAGTTCCCATGCCAACATAAAATTTGAGAGGTGGCTAACCTTTCCAGCTATCCGCGCTTCATCCATGTAAGTAGAAATGGAATGGCGTAGTATGTTAATGACACATGTAACAGTTCAATGGCGCTTAGAGTCTTAAGGATGGATATGAGAGTGATTGCAAGAGTAGTACTAATTCTCTACGATATTTATTTTCTGTCGGGCTTTCAAGCTTGCTGTATCATAAGGTGTAGAGTCGGATACTGTGCCGTCCAGAGCAGGCGAGCGCTAGGGAGTGAGGAACCACCATAAGGGCCGTTTCTTTGGGATGCAAATGGACATGTCCTTTCATAAGCTAGGCGGCGGACTCACAGCAGAGAAAGCGGGAGAGTGGGTTGCGTCGGAGAATAGACAGTCGATAAGCTGGCATCAGGACGCAGACTGCCAGCTCTTGGGACACTACAGCAGGAGGCAGTTACGGTGCTAAAAATGCAACCCCCCGCCTGTTCTCCCAGTCCAACCTGCGGGCTGTATAGCACACCATCAAGAGGATGAGAAAAACTTGCCGGTAGTGTGAGGGATTTCAGAGAAATGCTATTGAGGGCGGGCATAAGCGTAGGCTCCAGCAGCAGATAGCATCTTTAGAAAGTGCACCAAGAAACTAACACCACTACTGAGACTTCATTATATGTCTCGTGGACTGCCTGCCTAGCCGACGCCTAGAGAGTGGAATCTTCTTTTTCCCTTTCGTTTTCCCGTGGTGGTAAAATCGAGCCTACGAGAAAAGCACACTCTGTCACTGGAAGGCAGCATGTGATGCTAGTCTTCAGTTCCACTTTTTGTACAGAGAATGGTGGTAAAGAAGCTGACTGACAGAGTAGTTTTCATTTAGCCCATGGAGGGAAGATGAAAGACATTAAAAAAGTGTGCCATCGGGCAGAGTTGGCTGCAAACTTGGGACTGACTAGGAAATTTTAGGCTTGTGCTAAACTGTCGCGGGTTGCAAAGGAGCGCGTTATAGACATCTCGGTTTTTGAACAGAATGGTCGGACAGAGTCCGTCGGAGAGATTTTGGGCTCAGAATTCAGACCTGGAGAAGTACTGCCTCAGAGGAATGAACGCCCGACCGGCAGAGACGGACGGCCTCCTTGAGTTACACTACTATCGTTCTACGCCAATCATCAGAGCCAATCGTAACTACATTGCAGCACCAGCATGATGGGGACGGATAGGCTCAATAACCTGTTAATTTGGATGGAAGCAAAGACATCTCTAATGGTCGCTCTGCCCTATTTTTGTCTTCATTCCCTGTCAACCTCACGCCTTGCAATCGCTTCATACCTTCCATACGACTTTGTGGTTCAGTAACCATGATGGTGAATCGTCATAACCAAATCGCCATCCCTGTCTACCTCTGAACGTTGTGAGCAATTAGTTACAGTCGTTAACTTAACCATCCATGTACTTTTTCAGTTGAAGGTGTTAGTAATGGCCGGCCGGAGTGGCCGAGCGATTCTAGGCGCTACAGTCTGAAGCCGCGCGACCGCTACGGTCGCAGGTTCGAATCCTGCCTCGGGCATGGATGTGTGTGATGTCCTTAGGTTGGTTAGGTTTAAGTAGTTCTAAGTTCCAGGGGACTGATGACCTCAGATGTTAAGTCCCGTAGTGCTCAGAGCCATTTGAACCATTTTTTTTTTTTTGTTAGTAATGAATGTTTAGTCCTTGCAAGTCTCAATACGTCGTTTGTAAAATAACTCCTGAATCTGCTGTATTTTATGATTCTACTTTCATGGTCAGTGATTCCCACGTCCACAAACAGGAGTAATAGAAAGTTCAGTGAGATATTCTCAGGATACAGTGCTTAGGGCCTCCTATGACAAATCGCCATTTTATTAAATTCCATTGTGTAACTTTATTAATCATCACTTGGTCCTGAGGAGATCTGGTGCTGTAATACCGGTCAGATCCACCACGTGGCAAAGCCTGAAAAGGGAGGGGTGTGGGAAGTATCGCAAATCTACTGTGAAGGAAGAAAAGGACCAACAGCTACTCTTTCTAGATGTGCTGATTACGAGGAATGGTGAGAACTTGGTCCACAGCATCTATCGAAATCAGAAATATACACATGCAGCTGGATACCTGCACAAACTGTCAAATTATCGCTCGAGTTAGAAAAGACGAATGAGTAATACGGTCGTAACGCTCGCAAGACGAACATGTGAGTCGCAGCAACTCGGACGCGAGGTGCAACACCTGGAATGCGTCCTAAGGAGCCATAGAAAAACCGTGTCACGAAACCCAACACTTGGCGAAGTGACACGTCGGGATAAGAGATGTCGGGTAAGGCCTTTCTGTCGTACATCTCCAGAATTGTGGGCGAAATCGAGTTACACCGCGTAAAGAATTTTTTCAAACCAACCAAGAAGATCAAAGAGTATCACAGATGGGCATAAGACAAAAGACAAAAGAAGTCCATTCAAAATGTCGGGAATATACTGTACATCCAGTACCTGTGAAACATGTGTGTTGGAATGACTAGACGATCCATCAATACCATGATCACCGCACATAAACGTTATTGCGGTTTGGGGCAAGTGGAGAAACTGGCCATTGTTGTGCAAGCGCTGTATGAGGTCAACACGGATGTACTCGCTGTGGAGAAGAGCTGCTACCTCCGCTTCCGTACGAAAGCAACAGAAATTCACAAATACGACAATACCTGCAACAAGAAACAAGAAAGGCTCGGGTAAAGGGATCCTGAATTCCCACGCTGTAGCGAACGACCGTTGCAGGTTGCAAGGGGAGAACCACAGGAGTTAGGACCAAGAAAAACTCATACTTTGGAGCGGCAGGTACATATAATCTAAATAATAAAACATGTGACGTGAACCGCATCAGTACTCAAACGAATCCGTTAAATTTCGGTTACACGAAAAATCATACTAATTTAAGGGCTCTCAATTCCGTTGAATACCTAGGGATTAGAATTACGAACTACTTAAATTGGTACAGTCACATAGAGCGTGTCGTGTGGAAAGTAAACAAAGGACTACGTTTCATTGGCAGAATATTTGGAACATGCGACATAACTGCATTAAAGGGAATGCCTGCTCTACGATTGTCCGTTCTCTTTTGTAGGACTGCTGCGCGGTATGGGATCCTTACCAGATTACGAAAGACGTTGAAAAAGTTCGAAGAAAGGCGATTCGTTTTGTATTATCGTGAAATAGGGGAGAATTTGTCACGGATATGATACGCGAGGTTGGATAACAATCATGAAAGCAAAGGTGTTTTTCGTTGCAGCGAGATCTTCTGACGCCAGTCCGCCACTAGCAATGGAGGGCGAACCCTTGATAATTCCAGCAACTTGTGCTGGCGAAAAGTCAGGAAACTTGTTGAAAAAACATCAGGCAAAGACCTCGAATCTACTAAATTCTCAACAATTTTGAAATGGAACTGCGGTTCTAAGAATACTGACAAGGGAACCTCCCCATCGCACCCCCCTCAGATTTAGTTATAAGTTGGCACAGTGGATAGGCCTTGAAAAACTGAACACAGATCAATCGAGAAAACAGGAAGAAGTTGTGTGGAACTATGAAAAAATAAGCAAAATATACAAACTGAGTAGTCTATGTCCAAGGCAACATTTAGGATAATGTGAGCTCAGATGCGCCGTGGTCCTGTGATTAGCGTGAGCAGCTGCGGAGCAAGAGGGCCTTGGTTCAAGTCTTCCCTCGAGTGAAAATTTTAATTTTTTATTTTCAGACAATTATCAGAGTTTAGGCACCCACACATAATCAACTTCGCTCTCCAAAATTTCAGGACATGTTCAGATTTGTTTGGACATATACAAGATTTGACGGTCTACACACAGAAAAATTTGAAAACGTTAAAAACTTATGTTTTGACAGAGCACAGAGAAAACTGTGCGACTGTGAAACTGTTGCATTCATTTGTTGCAGTTTATGTGACACACACTTATGTTTTCATCACTTTTTTGGGAGTGATTATCACAACCACAAGAAAACCTAAATCGGGCAAGGTAGAAGAATCTTTTTACCCATTCGCCAAGTGTACGAGTTAGGTGGGTCGACAACGTATTCCTGTCATGTGACGCACATGCCGTCACCAGAGTCATATAGAATATATCAGACGTATTTTCCTGTGGAGGAATCGGTTGACCTATGACCTTGCGATCAAATGTTTTCGGTTCCCATTGGAGAGGCACGTCCTTTCGTCTACTAATCGGACGGTTTTGCGGTGCGGTAGCAAAACACACACTAAACTTATTACAGTTAACAGAGATGTCAATGAACTAACGGACAGATCATAACTTTGCAGAAAAAAAAGTAAAGTTCCGCTTGAGGGAAGACTTGAACCAAGGACCTCTCGCTCCGCAGCCGCTCACGCTAACCACGGAACCACAGCGCTCTTGTGTTCATAGTATCCTTGATGTTGCCTATGTTGGCCAAGGACTACTCAGTTTGTATATTTTGCTTATTTTTTTCATAGTTCCACACAACTTCTTCCTGTTTTCTCGACTGATCTGTGTTCAGTCTTTCAAGGCCTATCCACTGTGCCAAATTATAACTAAATCTGAGGGGGGTGCGATGGGGAGGTTCCCTTGTGAGAACATGTCAGAAACAGATCTAAGATAAATTATTTATGCACTCTTTTCAGTATGTATACGTACATTTCTTTTTCAGTGTGGATGGGGAGCTGTAACACTAGGGTTATATGATTAGCAGTTTATTGATGGTAATTTTCCAGGTGCTTATATTGGTGACTTAGATTCATTTCAAATCTTCGTTTCTCTTTCCTCACATAGTTACTAGGTATAATTGAAATAGTCTGTAGATTTAGTCATAGTGTGCAGAATCAGTGTCACGTAGAATGATTTCGAAGAAGCACTTGAAATAGTATATGTTACCCGTGTTTCCCACACAGAAAAGTCCAACAACTTGCCGTGACAACTTTTTTAGTTACTGTTTGCACGAAGAATTACTTACTACATTAAAATTTTTTGTTTGTAATCTAAGCGATAAGCAGTGGATATACTGTCTATTAATTTCACAAAGTGCGCTTAAGTCATAAACAGTTTGCTTTGTGTTTTGCAGAACGACAACGATCGTGCATCATCCGTGTTGCCTGTTTGACCCGAAGCTGTGCCCAGTCATGAAAGGAAGTCATCACCGACAGAGACTGAGGTACGGTCGGAAAGCTACGTGCCACACATCCTTGCATCATCTTCCTTGACAGAGTTGCTGAGATTTGCTTTCGTGTGCTTACTTCAGTAGCCGAATCATCTCACTATGACCGACTCATTTCTATAATAGTTAACTTGTCTCGAAGTAGCTACATAGGAAACGCCAATCTGAATGCCTCCCAGCATTTGTGAGATTGATTCTGCGAGAGTGTAATCATTAGCAGCGTGGACAATTAATCATTTGGATAATATGTTAAATAATTAGGCATTCTAATATTTGTACAGGACGTCGTTTTGGGAATATCTAAGAGGTGTGGTATCTGTTCTTTCGGACATGTCCAAAATAACAGATACTACATACATAATTAAGGCGAGGACGGCCAATGATCACTTCAGAGCAGACGCACACCAAGCTGGAACTATTAAAGGAATAGGAGAAATACCGCGAGTAATAAAGATTATTGGCAAGGGGCATTACATCATAGTGCGTTGATAAGTTAAGAATTTGGATCTGACGGGACAATTGCTATGGCAGTCCGTGCAGTTGCGATGACCACAGTGTCCGAACGGTGCGGTAGTTAGCAAATTTGCCGACTAAGCAGGAGACGCGGATTAGAATCCTAGTCCGCAAACTTTCTCCATTGATTTAAATCAGCGCCCACTACCAGGTAATGTCTTTAATTATTCTGAGCCTTTACCTAAAAGTGAGCTACAGTAAACTTACCAAACCTACATCTTGGCCATTTACTTCCAACAACAGTAATATGAACAGCACCATATTGTTCCGTCAGTCACGTACCAAGTTACTTGAAAGATTTCTGCAAGTTGAATGGATCAGAGCTCGGCTGGTTCTCAAAAGTAGGTAATATGAAGCTTCACAAAACTATTGGGATAATCAAAATCCGGCTAATTTGTTTTATTTCAATGCACTTTCTCATGTTTCAAGGAATGGGAATAGTGGAGCTGGAAAGTCATTACTTAAATTTTAATACTAACAAGATGAGGCCACGGCGTTGGGATCACAGATTTACTTCAAACTTTGTACGCCTTTAGTAGGCTATTAAAACAACAGAATTTGCAGGTACTAATGTGCACTACTCTAATAATTCCGAGGATAACACAAGAGAAGTTTCACACGTCTGTTATGCGGCTTATGTATCTGTGCGTAGATGCCGGACGTTAGAGTTCATGGTGGTCAAATGAATAGTGTTCGAGCTTTGTTAGACGAACGTGTATGAGGAGACGGTTCGACTCCTAATCAGTCTTAATTATTAAACTATTTTTTCGTCACTGGTCACTTTATTTAATTTATATGAGATTTAAGAGATAATATAATGAAGAAACCACGTGTATTTGCATGAAGTTTCAATTTATGTTTTGCATGCCTGTATGTCAAATACCATCCTTCAATGTGTTATGTCGAGAGCACATCCGACAAGTAATTCCACAGTACTTTCGTGGTCTGACACGTTGTGACATACTATAGTACTGATAGTGAATAACGTCATCCGTATCATTATATATCGAGGTTTGACTTGAGCTTTCCAAGCCTGTCTCTCATCCTTGAAAATTCAGTTACAAGTAGTAAATAGTCAAATAACATTTGAAATTCACTACGACTTCATGAAAATGGATTACCTCTCAAATGTCATATAAATTAAATAATGTGATCTTAACGAAAAAATAGATTAAAAATATGTATAAGCAGGGATTGGACCGTCATCTTAAAAAATATAGATTAAAAAATATATATAAGCAGGGATTAGACCGCCATCTTGTCGACTACTCTCTCGCAATTCGCGAACGCTAACCACTTGACCACAATAATTTCTTATGTCCAGCATCTTCACAAAGATACATCAACTACATAATACAGGCATAAAAGTTCTCTTGCAATTTTCTCGGAATTTACAGAGTAGTGCGTCTTACTACTAGCACATTATGTTGCTTTAATGGCCTACTAAAGGTGTACGAAGTTTGAGGTAAATTCGTGATCCCAACGTCGTGGCCTCCGCTTGTAAATAAGGTGGGACTAGAATCCTGTCATCATTCCGGTGGATGGTTGTCCACAGTAAGTACAAAACATTTCACATAACAAAGAACAAAAACATACAGACGAAACAATCATGTCTCTATCTGTTCGGTAACCTTTTTTTCCCTTGTATTGGGTTCAGCAGTTTGCCCATAGTCACTGTATGTTGACGTGACACTAGATAAAGCAGTAGACTTGCAGCTTCAGTCGCGGAACCACATAAAATGTGAGCGCCAACAATTAGACAATTATTCCTCGTTGGATGCTTGTGAGATAGATCAGCCAAACAGCACAAGCAACACAGTCGAAGATATGGCAGCTCGTATCACTACCAGAGATGTATATATCAAAAACATCTACATCTATATTAACACTCTGCAAACCAATGTAGGCTAAGACGGTATACTCATGTAAAACGGATGGAAGAAACCAGGACAGCCAAGAAAATGACTATAATGGAAAAAGACATGTTGGACGCCCAAAGAGAAGATGAATCTACGTAATTAAGGAGAACGTCGCTTTAAGTGGTCGTCTTTGGGATAAGATCCAAGAGGGAGAGCCGAACCAGAATAGAAAAAGTTGGAAGATGCTCGTCGCCAGCACCCGAAAAACGGGAGTTGCGACCTGACGATGATAGGCCTTCCTCTCTTTCGATTCATGCATGACTGCTTGCTAGAGTAGGTTAATATTGTCATCGCGATCCCTACGGATGTGATCTGTAGGACGTTACAGTATATTTTTAGATTCCTCATTTAGAGCTAGTTATTGACACTTCGTAAGAAGCCTTTCACAGTATACTTTGCTTCTATCTTCGGGTGTCTGCTACTTCAGTTTTTTCAGCATATTCGTGACGCTCTCTCATGGGTCACACAAATCTGTGTCCATTCGCGCTGCCCTTCACTGTATACTTTCAATACACCCTGTTAGTCCTATTTCGGTTGGTTTCCACATACTTGGACAATTCTGTAGAATATGAAGATGGTATCTTTCGGAGATGTCCGAAAGAACACATACTATCGGTGACCACGCAGCGCTCTAGAATGAAATGATAATTAAATCAAGACTCTACGCTGCCGACAGGCGTTGATATACATCAACGGCGACAGTTGAAAAGTGTGGCCCGACCGGGACTCGAACCGTGGATCTCCTGCTTACATGGCAGACGCTCTATCCATCTGAGCAACTGTGGGCACAGAGGATAGTGTTACTGCAGGGACTTATCCCTTGCACGCTCCTCGTGAATCCACATTCCCAACTTAATGTCCACACGCTACATTCGTAGTGCCCCTGCCCATTACACTCATTACTCGCGGCAAACAATCTTACCGAGTCCCGTAAGAGTTCGGGCAATACGTGTACATTCGCACAGAAGAAGGAGGTCAATGGCCGGTTAGCCTTAAGTATATGAAGATGGTATCTGTTCTTTCGGACATATAGTTAAGGCTGATCGGCCATTGACCTTCTTCTTCTACGCGGATGCACACGTATTGCCCGAACACTTACGGGACTCGGTAAGAAAAAAATGGTTCAAATGGCTCTGAGCACCATGGGACTTAACATCGGAGGTCATCAGTCCCCTAGAGCTTAGAACTACTTAAACCTAACTAACCTAAGGACATCAAACACATCCATACCCGAGGCAGGATTCGAACCTGCGACCGTAGTGGTCACGCGGTTCCAGACTGAAACGCCTAGAACCGCTCGGCCACACCGGCCGGCTGACTCGGTAAGATTGTCTGCTGCGAGTAATGAGTGTAATGGGTAGGGGCACTACGAATGTAGTGTGTCGACATTAAGTTGACAATGTGTGTCTCACGGGGAGCGTGCAAGGGATAAGTCTCTGCAGTCGCACTGTTTTGCCGGCACAGTAGCTCAGTGTGTTCGGTCAGAGGGTTAGCTACGCTCTGTAATAAAAAACTGAGTGAACGAATCAACGATGAACTGGAACAGGTGTCAGGTGACGTACGCCCCAGACAAATGCAACGAAGATTAACAAACAAACTGAGATCAGCAAAGAAAAAAAAAATAAAAAGATGGATAGAGCGTCCGCCATGTAAGCAGGAGATCCACGGTTAGAGTCCTGGTCGGGGCACACATTTTCAACTGTCGCTGTTGATGTATCAACACCTGTCGGCAGCGAAGGGTCTTGATTTAATTATCATTTCATACTGTATAATGGATCACACAAATGTTTTTTACACCGTCCCTTTGCAGACTGATTGCATTGGTCCAGTTCTCTACCAATAAATTAAAATATGCCACCTTTACCTACAACTGACACTGCAAGGTAGTTCCAGTCCATATACCTAGAAACTGTTGCACTCAGATATTTCTTTGAGTTGACTGATTGCAGTTGCTACTCATCGATGTTGCAGTCATGGAATAGCAATATTTCTTTTCGTTTTTTGGAGTGAATACTTTCATGTTTAAAGAAAGTTGCCAATCTTTGCACAAGTCTGAAATACTATCAAGACCGCTGAATATCTGTGAGCTTTTTCCAGATAGTACTTCATTATATGAGGGGATCTCAAAAAATAATGTACACATTACTATAGCAGGCCAAGTACCTTTTGTTGAATGCTGCACAACACTCCAAAGTCACTCAGGTATATGACACTAGTTTTCAACATAGTCACCTAGTCTCTGTAAACAACGATCGGAACGTTGTACCAATCGTTCAGTTCCTCGAGGATAGAAATCGCCTCTTGATCATATAGGCATTCGAGAATCACTGTGTGAACGTCCTCATCGTTGAAAAATCTTTTTTCCTCCCTCCCCCCCCCCTCACCCCGGCTAGACGATTACCTGGACATGGTCGCCTGTCGTCCAAGTCGGTAGCCTTCCTTCTCAATGAGGATCACCCACGTCTGTGCGGCCTTGACAGACTTGTTGGCACCATTTCACTACTGCTGGACGCTACATTGCGTTTAGTCCAAACAACGACAAAATTTCACCGCATATCTGTGAGCCATTTGGATGTTTTATCCACAAGAAGCGTATTGTCCCACGTTCTTCAGCTTTGAAGCACACTTCCAGCTGCTGCGCCGTTGCATTCCCACAGTGTAATGCACCTTTTGTCTGCACCGCAGCAGAAATGTATTGGCAGGAAGATGTATTTTGTTCTGACAAGGTGCCAGTCTGGTCACCTAGCGCTCTTAGTTTGCGATGATATGTGTAATTTACTTTCTAAAATCCCTAGAAAGATAACGGCTTCACATCTCAGAGTCCTTTTGCCATTCTTTGCGAAGTGCATATAATAAAGCGCTTTCTTCTTCTTATTATTATTACATCACATCTACATCTACGTTTATACTCCGCAAGCCACCCAACGGTCTGTGGCGGAGGGCACTTTACGTGCCACTGTCATTACCTCCCTTTTCTGTTCCAGTCGCGTATGGTTCGCGGGAAGAATGACTGCCGGAAAGCATCCGTGCGCGCTCGAATCTCTCTAATTTTACATTCGTGATCTCCTCGGAAGGTATAAGTAGGGGGAAGCAATATATCCGATATCTCATCCAGAAACGCACCCTCTCGAAACCTGGCGAGCAAGCTACACCGCGATGCAGAGCGCCTCTCTTGCAGAGTCTGCCACTTGAGTTTGCTAAACATCTCCGTAACGCTATCACGCTTACCAAATAACCCTGTGACGAAACGCGCCGCTCTTCTTTGGATCTTCTCTATCTCCTCCGTCAACCCGATCTGGTACGGATCCCACACTGATGAGCAATACTCAAGTATAGGTCGAACGAGTGTTTTGTAAGCCACCTCCTTTGTTGACGGACTATATTTTCTAAGGACTCTCCCAATGAATCTCAACCTGGTACCCGCCTTACCAACAATTAATTTTATATGATCATTCCACTTCAGATCGTTCCGCGCGCATACTCCCAGATATTTTACAGAAGTATCCGCTACCAGCGTTTATTCTGCTATCATACAATCATACAATAAAGGATCCTTCATTCTATGTATTCGCAATATGTTACATTTGTCTATGTTAAGGGTCAGTTACCACTCCCTGCACCAAGTGCCTATCCGCTGCAGATCTTCCTGCATTTCGCTACAGTTTTCTAATGCAGCAACTTCTCTGTATACTACAGCATCATCCGCGAAAAGCCGCATGGAACTTCCGACACCATCTACTAGGTCATTTATATATATTGTGAAAAGCAATGGTCCCATAACACTCCCCTGTGGCACGCCAGAGGTTACTTTAACGTCTGTAGACGTCTCTCCATTGAGAACAACATGCTATGTTCTGTTTGCTAAAAACTCTTCATTCCAGCCACACTGCTGGTCTGATATTCCGTTGTCTCTTACTTTATCAGGTGACAGTGCGGAACTGTATCGAACGGCTTCCGGAAGTCAAGGAAAATAGCATCTACCTGGGAGCATGTATCTAATATTTTCTGGGTCTCATGAACAAATAAAGCGAGTTGGGTCTCACACGATCGCTGTTTCCGGAATCCATGTTGATTCCTGCAGATTAGATTCTGGGTTTCCGGAAACGACATGATACGTGAGCAAGAAACATGTTCTGAAATTCTACAACAGATCGACGTCAGAGATATAGGTCTATAGTTTTGCGCATCTGCTCGACAACCCTTCTTGAAGACTGGGACTACCTGTGCTCTTTTCCAATCATTTGGAACCTTCCGTTCCTCTAGAGACTTGCGGTACACGGCTATTAGAAGGGGGGCAAGTTCTTTCGCGTACTCTGTGTAGAATCGAATTGGTAGCCCTTCAGGTCCAGTGGACTTTCCTCTGTTGAGTGATTCCAGTTGCTTTTCTATTGGACACTTATTTCGATCTCAGCCATTTTTTCGTTTGTGCGAGGATTTAGAGAAGGAACTGCAGTGCGGTCTTCCTCTGTGAAACAGCTTTGGAAAAAGGTGTTTAGTATTTCAGCTTTACGCGTGTCATCCTCTGTTTCAATGCCTTTATTGCTTCTCACTTACGTAAAACTGTAGGACTGCGTTTATGCTCGAAGAAAGCTCAACTTCCAATATTTAGAGTTGGCTGTATAGTTTTCAAGAGTACGCTTCCTGCCGGCCGCGGTGGCCGTGCGGTTCTGGCGCTGCAGTCCGGAACCGCGGGACTGCTACGGTAGCAGGTTCGAATCCTGCCTCGGGCATGGGTGTGTGTGATGTCCTTAGGTTAGTTAGGTTTAAGTAGTTCTAAGTTCTAGGGGACTTCTGACCTATGATGTCGAGTCCCATAGTGCTCAGAGCCATTTGAACCAACCAGTACGCTTCCTATCTTTATTATTGTCAAAAGGTGCATGATAAAGGCTCATATCTTGGTTGACAAGCTTTATGTGAATATAAAGTGAGTGAAATGATCTTTCCATCTTTTTAATATATCCTGGTCATACTGAAATCTCTCCCCCCATCTTCGTTTCTGATATAGAAACAGTGGCCAATGTCTTGGGCGGTATACCTCTGTAACTGCGTATCTATGACACATCCTTAAGTCCTCGCTGCGTTTCTGTACTGCAGCTGAAGCATTTTTGATTTCTGCTTTTGGCGAAAATAAGTGTCGAAGCAGTCAGCCATATCTCAACGGATTGCTCAAGTTCTTGTAATCTATCCCGCTTATAACACGCTATGGGATTACTAGAATAGTAAATCTATCCTACAGTATTACACTTTGACAAAATTTTCAAGTTTGGCAATGATCGTGTATGCTAATGAAAAATATGGATATTAAATTTTGTCTCCTGAAGGATTAAGTGTCGAAAGGAACAAAGTTATTCGAACGGGAGTCGAACCAGCGGTATGTTTTTTGCGAAGTAAAAAATCGTGCTCACGCAAATTAAATACAGTCACCAGCCTAATTAGGCAAAAGTAATTTCAAGTAAACGCACAACAAAACAATAAACTAACTGTCGCTTTTAACTTCACTTCAATTAGAAATCTCTTTACTAAATGGACACGAAAATAACAACACACTCTAGCATGTATTAACAAAATAAATAATCGTGAGTCTATCTGCCATCTGTTTCAGTCCAGTAGTAACAAATTACTTCACATTAGTGTTCACTGCTCACAGCTAATTATAATGAACCACTCAACTAGGGAAAAATATTGCTAATTGGATCATGAGGTGGTCCCAAAACCTCACTACTGAGGAACAGTTATATTGATATGGCTACCAAGCTGTAATTTCAACTAACATGAACAGGTAACTTTCATAGGCTGTATGTAACCTTTGCATAACCCAGAATCTAATTTGTAACATGGAGCCCTGAATCAGTTACAGTTTAAGTAAGATATGCAATTCATAATTTTAACTGCTCAAATACTTCAAAATAATTAGTTAAGTTTTACATGAACTTTCACTGTGGCTTACTGGTTCACTGAGTGTAATATGTTGGGGCCCTTGAACTGTTCTGTCTCACAACACATTCCTTAATCATCTCTTTCAGTAATAATGAGTAGTAAGAACATCATAAGAGAATAGACACACAAAATCACTATTTACTAATCTGTTACACTGATATGACTGTTGTAGGCCTTCAAACTGTTATAGCCCAGACTTTGCCTCTGTAATCAGTGTTATCTATTAAATTTTATGTTCTGAAAGTGATTTTAATAATTATTGAGCATTATTACTTCAAATATGGACCTCGATAGCTTGTTCTGTTACTTTAAATAGCACTTGGAACACAACACACAAAAGACTATGTGAAACACTAAAATTTATTGCTCCACGAAATTTAACGGTGTTTTCAATCATAGTAATGATTAAGTTCGACACTTTCATTTTGTCTTAAGAGGAAAACTCGGAATATTCTGTAACAGGAACAGAATCCAATCGAGATAAACGACTTGGAGTAAATTAGGATTACTTACACCAACGTTAACGTTAAACAATTATTACTTGAAATCTTTAGCAGAATAATTGTCCAAGCAATTACATACAGATCTAAATATAACTCAACTGCAGATGGTTGCAGTGGGAATTTTCTGTGGTAGTAGAACAATGCTGTGTGACGCAGTCATGGCTCTCGATGTACAACTGCTCTACAGTATTTCTTTTTGGCGTCACAATACACATTTCAGAACAATCTAATAAATGCTAATATCCAACAGCCAATAATAATCCATATGTGTTTACTCAAGTTTTCCAAATATTCTTTCTTCGCAGGATACTCTGGATGCTAGCTCGTTGAACCCTAGCCACAGATTATCTGTGCCACAAAGACTTCTTCACGCGCCAACTCGCGCCTTTCCACCTTTTCCTTTCCCGCTAAGCCCTTTTCGTTGCAGACGGATTTCCTACCACCTTTTCGGCCCTTACAATTCTACATGCCCCAAGCACGAACTAGTTACACATTACAATTTAGTACATAATATGACTTCTTCTGAAAAGACATTTATAAAATATATCCAGCTTACATCATATTACAGAATAAGAAAAAATATTTACATACAGTTCAAGTTCGAGATATTGTATTTATAATCAACATAACTATTACACTACCTGCAAATGTATTTATCAATATGTCGACACCCAGATTTTGTGACATCAGGGAAGTCCCCATCCGTAAGTCAGAAGACGCACCGAAAACGATAGCTAAAACCACTTGCTATAAGATATGAACTGAAAAAATGAGTTTTTTACATTTCCAACTAATTTAGAATTACCGAGAAAGATATAACTCTGCTTGTTTATTTGAATATGTACTGAAAAGACAGGCCGATCTGAAAAAATCCTTGCATGGCAATCAGTACGAGAGCATTATTTGTGGTTGTATCAGAGCCAACTCACTTTAGACTTCATCTGTTTCAGGCCGGAGGATATCGATAGTGATACACTGAGAACAACGGAGGAGCTGAGGTCCCATATTGAATCCTTCCTGTATCAACATCAGCGACGCCAGCCACAAAAGGTGAGTCTATGTATCCTCGTCTAACCACTGTGAAATTAAACAATGTTTCGTTTTTTACGGAAAATTGGCCGCTATTTTCAAATCATTAATCAAATATTAGGGTTTCCGTTTAAAAAAATCACTTTACCCTCCAAATCGCTTTGAAAATCACGATCAAGGCTGCGGCTGTTAGTAGCACTGCGTGACCTTCTTTGCTACCTACAGCTTTTATCTAAAACATTTTGCTGTATGTCCTCTCCATTCCGACTTATTCCCCATTATGGATTAAAATGGCCCATCCTGTATATGTCAGTACTACTGTACAATCTCTAGAAATAAAAAGAAATTTTATTTTGTGTTTGATGTTCCGAAATTTTGTACCAAATTTCAAGTTCTTGTGAATTCTATAATTTTCATGCAGTTAATAATTACAAATAAAAATATGTTAATTTTTATTAGAAAAAGTCGGGACCTACCATATATTTGTTAACTGACATTTCCATTCTTATTAAGAGTCGAATTCAAACAAAAGTAAACATAGTTGCTATTACTGAGATTCTAATCACCGACTTTACGCTATGCACTCTGCTAATGAGGAGTACGTTAGCAACCTATATGTGTTTTATAGTTAACGATGCTCGGAAATCTTTTTAAGCTCACTGACTGAGGAAACTGGTGTCCGGTTACTGACTTTCAAATGCCGTAAGTATGAAGAAAAGGAGAAAATCGAAGAGGGACAATCCATAAGGTTCCTTGCTGTAAGTTAGTGTTCAAGAATTAAAGATACAGCAAGCCAGTGCAATATTTCAGAAACTGCGAGGAAATTTTCTTCCACCTGTGCTTTGCTTCGTCAACGAGTGACATGTTAAAAAACGAATGATTAGGCTATTGGCTCTTCATACATGAAACAGTGAGAGTAACACATTAAGGATAGTCTGGTCTAGTTTCATCAATTTAACAGCACCATGCTCATTGTCGTGGAGTTTCAGAAGGAGCATTTCTTGTAACTACGCCGCAAATACAATATTCCTCGAAATCGTGTATTGTTAACAGATAATTCTAATTTCGCCAGCTATGAAAGTGTTATTTGCGGGGAGACTGGAAAGTTGCTGAGACTAATTTACTGCTTGACTTCCAGGCTCCTTGCCAACCAGAAGCCGCGGTACAGTTTCCAGCGAAAGTGCCTCAGCATCAGAGCAAACCGATGAAGTCAGCGCAGCAGGGCGATCCCCACGAGAAGAAATGCGAGATATGTGGAAACCCGCAGCATTTCACGGAATCCACAGCCCAGTTCCCACACCGTTATCGGAGACAACCATCACCGCCGGCTGCGGCTCAGCCATACGATCCTGCTGAGATGCTCGCACGAGACGTGTCGAGCGAAACGGCGGATCGACTGGTGGACGAGCTCAGCCGACGCAGTGCCGGGCCCAGGACAGCACACACACCTCAGCGGTACGTGCCCTGTCTCCGTTTATTCGAATTCAATCGACGTTTGGCTGTTCCTAAGAGTACAGAATCTATATTACTAAACCACTATCGCGGAACATGCTACCAGTCGCAGATTGCCTATCCTACCATTTCCAGGTACAACAAAAAATGACTTTTGGTATTCGACGTAATTATCGACTAAATTTAAAATGCTGTCATAATCAGCTGAATAAGGGATATAATCGTATATGAAATGTTTTACACAATACGACAAGTATTACAGTTAGAAACTGTATATTTGAAACTTCCTGGAAGATTAAAACTGTGTGCCGGACCGAGACTCGAACTCGAGACCTTCGCAAGGTCCCGACTTCGAGTCTCGGTCTGGCACACAGTTTTAGTCTGCCAGGAAGTTTCATATGAGCGCACACTCCGCTGCAAAGTGAAAATTTCATTCTGGGAACTGTATATTTGTTTTGAGACAGCGTAACTGACGAATTGCAGATAATTGGATTATATCTATCCATCATTTAAAAATGAGAGCACTCGGCAACTTCCAGCTAACTTTACACATAATTTAAAACCTTTAAAAAACTGTTTCTCGTTGACAACCCCTCCCGCCCTCCTCTCACGCAAAATCATGAAACGAAAAACTACATTTTCACTGTTCATGCATTTAAACTTCAGCATCAGGCAAGACGTTTTAATTTATTGCTTCTTTACTACCAGCTGTATTCGCAGTACGGTTTGAAGGCAGTATCCGCATATACTATTGAATATATCTGCAAAATTTCATCATTTTACGATACATAGTGCAGGAGATATGACATCACGAACACTGAGATGCGTGAAACACTGAGATGCGTGAAATACTAGCTTTTGCGCAAAACGGAGCGTAAATTACTCAGACAATATTTATTCAGCGTAATTTACTCATACTATATTTATTCAGTGTTTCATAATGAGAGCACTTAGCGACTTCCAGTAAACTTTAAGCATACTTTCAAGTATTTCCTACATTTGAAGGTGGTTTATAGATGGGAGTTCGATTCTCTAAGGAGTGAAAGTTTTACTAGTTTTGACCTAATTCAGTTCAAAAGCTACTGTGTGACGGTCTGTATAGTGACGTCACCATGAAAAACATGTCACCCCTTGTTAAGTGGAGGGAGACCATACTTCTTCTGCAGCTAGAGCACTGGTTCTAGAGATGAGGAATCCTTCTACACTGGCCACCGCTCAGCTCACTCCTGGCACCTCACTCGTGTCGCAGCTCTGCAGTTACTGTCTCTACGCTACTAACGACACTTATTTAGTTTCAAACGTTCTGTCTCCCCGTACCGATAGCGAAATATTTTGTTATGTAATCTTTTATCGCATTTTGTTTGCTGTTTTTCTACGTTCATCAGTTAACTCAAAGATTGTTTTTTGCTTTAATCTTTTTGTTTATGGGATGAAATAAGATATAAAGCTATTCCCACTTCGTAAAATGGTTTCATCATGTGCTGTTGCCTAATTGTCTTCTTGTTGCTCTAGTTGTTATCTTCAATCCGAAGATTGGTTTGATGAAGCCTGTAATGTAATGGAGGGGTACCGATTACTGTTTTTCTCTGTGTATGAGAAGCAGATAGGCGCCGACCGACCTAAGAGAGAACCCCCTCCCCCATTTTTGGGCAGCCATTATCTTACGCTAGAATGCTGTTGAGAAGAGTGGAAAGGACTCGTTATCAAATGACGGTGCAGAGATGACTGTCGGTTGTCTCTACAGGTTGAGACTCCAATGGGCGATACACAGTTTGATAAGAACGGAAGATATGGGCGGGATGATCGGACTGAAGTGGAAGGAGATTCTAGAAGAGAAAGTGGAGGTGACAAATGGACGGGACACGAAATATCCGTTCCTAACATGGAGCTTGCCCAGTTAGGGTATTCGACTCATAATTAAGTCTACATGTGGTCGTCTGGCATTGGGAAATGTGAGTGACACAGAACTTTGAACGAAGATGATAAACAATAATTTGATTGGCTGGAGAAGAACATTAACCAGCGAATCGAGTGCATTGCCACGTCCAGGGACATACTCTGAAGCACCAAAGAAACTGGTATCGGCATGCGTATTCAAATTCAGATATATGTAAACAGACAGAATACGGCGCTGCGGTCGGCAACGCCTATGTAAGACAACAAGTGTCTGGCGCAGTTGTTAGATCGGTTACTGGTGCTACAATGACCGATAATAAAGATTTAAGTGGATTTGAGCGATGGGACACAGCATCTCCAAGGTAGCGATGAAGTGAGGATTTTTCCGTACGACCATTTCATGGGTGTACCGTGAATATCAGGAATCCAGTAAAACATCAAATCTCCGACATCGCTGCGGCCGGAGAAAGATTCTGCAAGAATAGGACCACGATGACTGAAGAGAATCGTTCAACGCCACAGAAGTGCAACCCTTCCGAAAATTACTGCAGATTTGAATTCTGGGCCGTCAATAAGTGCCAGCGTGCAAACCATTCAACGAAACATCATCGATATGGGCTTTCAGAACCGAGGATCTTAGTGACTGAGCGACACAAAGCATTACACCTCGCCTCGGCCCGTCAAACCGAATGGATGGAAGTGTACGGGTACGGAGACAACCTCATGAATCCATGGACACTGCGTATCAGCAGGGAACTTTTCAAGCTGGTGGAGGTTCGGTAATGATGTGGGGCATGTGCAGTTGGAGTGATATGAGAGCCCTGTTACGTCCAGATACGACTCTGACAGGTAAAGTATACGTAAGCACCCTGTCTGATCACCTGCATCCATTCATGTCCATTGTGCATTCCGACGCATTTGGACAATTCCAGCAGGACAATGCGACACTCCAGACGTCCAGAATTGGTACAGAGTGGCTCTAGGAACACTCTTCTGAGTTAGAAGACTTCCACTGGCCACCAAACTCCCAAGAGATGAACATTACATTTTGAGCGTATCTTGGATGTCTTGCAATGTGCTGTTCAGAAGAGATCTCCACCCCCTAGTACTCTTACAGATTTATGGACAATCCTGGAGGATTTATGGTTTCCATTGCCTCCAGCACTACTTCAGACATTACTCGAGTCCATGCCATGCCGCGTTACGGCAATTTTGCGTGCTTGACGGGACCCTACACGATATTAGGCAGGTGTACCAGTTTCTTTGGTTCTTCAGTGTAGATAGCTCCGGACGATGCAACGAGATCGCCTAGAGGAGACCTGTGACCGAGCTGGAAATCGAAGACACTTGGCGAGACGGAAAAGAGTAGAGTTGTATGGGACGGCACTGTCCACCGCATATGTACCGCTCGGAGATACTCCTGTATGCTGCCACGAGACGACGCCTGTCGGATTGCAACGCGTCTTCCACCCCGACGTCAGTAGACCGATGACTGCCCGCTAAAATGCGCTACGGCTCGCACCTAAGTCCGCCTGTCAGTTGCACTTGTGTCATAGCAACCACGATTTAAACACTCTGGTAACGACCCTGAGAATCTTGTAACTGACATATTATTTCCTTCTTCCCGACTAAAATTAACTTGTAAATTCTATTTGTATAACCGTGGTCCTAAGGCACTTTTCTTTATTAAAATAAACATTTGTGAATAACCTATTTACATTTTTGCAGATGGCGTTTTTAATATTTTATATAATTTGCAACTGCTACACTCAAGTCCAGTTTAAGATAAGCTGATTCATTGGGGTTCCGTACATAAAGCGGTAAAATTGAACCCTTATGGGATCACTTTGTTGTCCTCCAGTCTGCCTGTCTGTTTGTCCGACTGTTAAGAACCATTTTTCTCATGAACGGGTAAAAGTATCAAGTTGAAATTTACTGGGTGATAATTATTGAAGTGTATGAAATAAAATTGTCATAACTTCTGAATGGTCTGCGTGAGGACATTGAAACTGCACGGTTAGTCGATGGGACTTAGTATGCACTGTATGGCTTAGTTTAGCGACGAAGCCCACTTTAATTTGGATAGGTTCGTCAATAAGCAAAACTGGCGAATTTGGAGGACTGAGAATCCACATTTCACCATCGAGAAGTCTCTTCACCCTCAACGGGTGACTGCGTGGTGTGCAATGTCAAGTCACGGAATAAACAGTGCGGTATTCCTTGATGGAACGGTGACTACCGAACAGTACATGAAGGTTTTGGAAGACGATTTCATCCCCATTATCCAAAGTGACCCTGATTTCGGAAAGATGTGATTCATGGAAGACGAAGCTCGACCCTATCGAAGCAGGAGATTGTTTGATGTCCTGGAGGAGCACTTTGGGGACCGCATTCTCTCTCTGGGGTACCCAGAGGCCACTAGTATGGCCATCGATTGGCCGCCATATTCTCCAGATCTGAACACATGTGACTTCTTTTTGTGGGGCTATATTAAAGACGAGGTGCACAGCAATAATCCAAAATCAATGCTGAGCGGAAAACTGCCATTTAGGAGATCATCAATAGCATAGATGTTCCGACACTTTAACGGGTGATGCAGAATTTCACTATTCATCTGCGCTACATCATCGTCAATCATGGCAGGCATAACGAACAAGTCACAACCTAAATGTGAATATTTGTAGTGAAGTTTACATGTTGAATAAAGTGTGTGCACACCGTAGTTTATAACTAATTTGTGTGTTTTTCAAACAGTTCAATAATTGTCACCCTATATGTCACATACTAAGGACTAGGGTCCAGGGTACTGTAAATAATTTAAGCTTCCAAGTAAATGCAATGATCCCCTGCCACAGGGGAAGACCCAGATGCAAGACCTCCCCAATCCATCCAGACAGCACCACCTACTCTGGTCACGTCACAGGCTCATCCTACCTCATTGAGGCCAGGCAACCTGCGAAAGCAGCCATGTTACGTACCATCTCTGCTGCAATCACTGCACAGCGTTTTACATTGGGATGACAACAAACCAGCTATCAACTAGAATGAACGACCACTGCTAAAGTGTTGCCAAAAACAAGGTGGATCACATAGAAGCACAACATGCAGCAAAGCATAGCATGCGAGATTTCAATGGCTGCTTCACGACCAGTGCCATGTGGATCCTACCCACCACCACCAGTTTTTCTCAACCGTACAAATGGGAGCTATCCATACAACACATTCTTCGCTTCCATAACCTCCCTGATCTAAACCAAAGGCAACTCACTGTCCCCCAATCCCCACCCAATAGTACGTGTGTGTGTGTGTGTGTGTGTGTGTACACCATCCCCAGCCCCAGTACCCCCACCCAGTTCGTGTCAGCTGGTTATGTGCTGCTATCTCATGCCCGGCCTAGTCTGTGAAACCGCGTCTGCAGCCATCTGCCACCTGCCCCCTCTACCTGCACCCCTAGCTAACCCACAGGCAGCTCCCCACTCTCCCACGAGCTACTATATGCTTCCCCCCAACTCTCTCCCTGCTTCCCGCCTCTCTTCATCCCTCACCCCACCCCACTCTGCACCCGCACTTCACCGCAGTACACTCAACATGGTTCAGGAAAGAGCCAGCAGTCAACTGAGCACAATGTGTGGAGATAGGGATGTGCATGTGAGCGAGTGTGTGTGTGTTTCTGTGCATGTTTCTCCTACAAGCTTGAAAAAGGAAATTCATTCCAAAAGCTGGCAAAGCTCTGCACCTTTTGTTCGTGTAGCTATCAACGACGCAGCACTTCTGCCTTTTGGTGAGTCGTCTCCTTTGTTCCTAAATAATTCGTAATTTTCAACTAGAACTTTCTGTACATTATTTATTTATGAATTAATTTATTAGGATGCATTTTCCTGATTATATTAAATCAATTTGCTTTTGCCAAGAGAGACAAGAATTTCTTATATCAAAACACTCGTCCAAAACATATACATAACGTCACCTAATTTGTCGATTCAGTTGGTATCAACACAGTACAGAATCTTACATAACTTCTGAAGTCTAGTGCAGCGTCGCCAGTAGGCTGTCTGTCTAATTTTCTCTGTCATTCACCTGCAGTTGGTAACGCTGTGACACGTTCCCTGTCGGGATTCAGTGACTGCTTCCGACGCTATCGTCAGACATTTATATGCAAACAAACAAAAGCTTAGTGTATTGTGGGATACGAGCACCGAATCTACTCCCCCAAAAGACGAGTGATGCGTCACACCTCAGCCATTACGTTAGCACCGTTTGGACCTGAATCTGCCATTATACATAGCAATATTATGCATTGTGGCACCACGAGCTCCTGAGTGCTTTGGGTCTTGTAAATGTGTTATCGAGCCATGCATGGCATATATCTGGTTCTAACGATCACAGAGAAAGGAGTCGAATGTTTTTGATAGTCCTTGGCCTATCGTCCGTTTGCATATCTGTCATTAGAGTGGACATTCTCTAGCTATCCTACAGTACAGGGTGAAAATTTAAAAATTACGTACTTCTTCAGCGAGTCAAACTGAGCAAATCAGTTGGTTCTTTTGCATTAGGTGTGGTCTAGGGTGGACCTCAGGAGGTTTATAAAAGAATTATTCGTTAATAGGCGATTCCTGAGAAAACCACAAAATTCGTTTTTAGCCCCTTTTTTGCACCGAGGGCTGCAATTAACTAAGTAACTAACTATAGCAAATGGCTCGCATTTTAACTGTATATTCTTTAGACATTTGCTAAAAACTCCACTTTTCAGTTTCTGAAACTCTTCATCTATTATCAAGACACACTCGTAAGACCGTGATTTTCTGGTAAAAAGGATCCAATTATGGAAATGGTCCTTATATTATTTCTATTCATGACAGATCGTGGAAATTTTTGTCATATGTTCTTGAGCCAATTATGTCATGGAACCTTAAAGTTTTTCTCGATATCATTATCCGTTACTGAGATCCAGAGGTTCAAATTTACAGTACTTATGCACGTAAAATATCACAAAAGATCCTGTCTGAGGCGTAAATGTAGTTTTAACTGACGAAATGAAAACATGATAAGGGTTCTCGATTCCTGGAAAGAACTTCAAATGATTGCCAAAAATTATGTAAAACTGCAAACACTGCAATTTCGATAAAACGTTTCTAATATTTTTACTCTTTTAAGATACAAATCAAAATCCGTGCATTTTTGAAGAACTGCAGTCGAAGAGCAAAGTATCCAGAAGGAATGTAAAGCAAACAATTTTATGTTTATCTTGTATTATGCGTACTCATTCGTTGACTGTAAGTGTCAAAGTATGTAAGTGAGTCGGAGTATATAAAAAAGCTTTGAAAGCTTTACTGGCCTATATAATTCGTTTTATGTAAATAGCGCACCCTGATATGGCAGGGAAAGGAAGAGAACCAGCAGAAATTTGAAAGGCGATTATGCTTCTCGGTAAAAGTCTCTCACAGAAAAGTGGAGAACCAGTTGTCTCAATCCTCATTTCCATCTCCCTCACCAAAATTACAGGTAGGCGAACATATTAGTGTCTTACTGTGCTGAAAGAGAGTAGCAGAGAGACAGTGACGGTGGAAGAGATAGGAGACAACGTCTGTGGACAAGAAAGAAAAACGTGACAGTGATGGTGGGAGAGAAAAGTAGTAGTGAAAGAGAACGGGAGATGGAAGAAGGCAGTAGCAATAGGAGCCAAAGAGAGAGTCAGTGAGAGAGTGGCAGTAAAAGAGAAAGACAGATGAGTAAAGATACTAGCAGTGAGAGCGAAAAAGAGAGGAGACACTGTAAGTGAAAGAGAAAGACGAGTGCAGACCATACATAGGCTTGGGGTTCTGGCCTCCAGACTGGCGAACTTTAACAAGTAGATATAGGAGGGGCACAATTTGGTCTGAAAGGCTAAACTCATGTGTACTGGGGAAAAACTAAGTTGGATCTCCAAGAATTTTTGAGCTGTATAGGTATTGTGGGGACAGTGGCAGTGAGAAAGAAAGACAAAAGGAGACGGTGAAAGTGAGAATGAGACTGTGGCATTGGGATATACTGTAAATACAACATAATTCTAAGTGAGAGATAGGAGACAGTGGCAGTGGGAGAGTAAGGCAGAAGGAGCCAAAGTGAGAGGCCAATGGGAGAGAAAGAAATAAGTGCGGACAGTGGCAGCGAAAGAGAGGAGCCAATCTTGGCGATTGCCAGATTGGGGAGAGTCGACTTTTGTCAATTTTCTCTTATCGCACTACACCCAAGTGTTAAATATTTGCCCAGATTTCCCCATTTTCTATACCCAAATATTATAATATCTAGTTCTAAGAGTCAAACCCCGCGTAAACCCTCCTCTAGGACATTTTTGGGTAACAGACAATGTTGGTTGAAGAGAAAGACAGCTGACTGTAAGAGAAAGAAAGAGATCATGGCCATGGGAGAGAAAAATGACGTGACACAGACAATGGCAGCTGGACAGAGAGACAGTGAAAGTGGCAAGAAAGAGACTTTGGTAAGGAAGAGCGAAGGAAGTGAATGGAGATAGTGACAGTGGAAGATACAGACAGGAGAAAGTGTCAATGGGGAAAAAGGCAACAGCAGGGGAGAGACATATACAGACAGGGGTAGTGAGAAGGAGATGTTTAGTATGAAGACTTAGCTAAAAAGAGAGACTCGGTATCAGGATTTAGAACATCTTTTGTTAAAAGAGTGCAACTATGTCCGCTTGCCAGAATTTTTGGTAAGGCTAATATTAAAAAAGAGATTATACTATAAAATAAGGCACATTCAGCATTACATATACAAAATTTTCCACAATGAGACATTTTTTTTTTTTTTCAGCCAGACAGTGATACTGTCTGTGAGCTGAAGTAAATTGGTATCTAAAATTAAAGCAACAAACGGAAATTTTGCAAGGTTGCGTTTATTTTGCTACAGAACAGTATAAATATGTGATAGTAAAGTAGAAACAGTGTAAAGAATACGGAACTAAACGACTGCAACGAGCATAAAGATGGGCAAAAATGTTCATTTTTTTCCAAGTTAACAGATCTGCACAAACATTCCGACAACTGGTTAATGTGCTCGGTATGGGGTGTGACCACATCTGACAGCAATACAGGTCTGCCAACGATGGGACATGCTGTGAATGATGTCATCAGTCTCATGTTGAGGCAATAACCCTCATTCTTCCTGCAGAGCTGCTCGCTGTCTTGGAGAGGTGTTGTGGATGCCGACGCAATGCAAGTCGTCTACCTAATGCATCCCAGACATGTTCTATGGAATTCAGATCGGGAGAGCAGCCCACGCCTTTGTGTGCAATATCTTCCGTTTCCAAGAAAACATCAACCACCCGTGCACTATGAGGTCGAGAATTATCGTCCATCAGTACGAAGTCTAAGCCCACAGCACCTCGCAACAACAGCATATTAAGTTCCCAGATCTCGTCACGATACATGACAGCTGTTAAAACTTGCTGATTCACCCATGTAATTTCATGAAGAGGGGTTCGAGTGGTAAACATAATCTCTCTCCACAATTTTTAGGTCCCGAAATTGTGTTCAACGTTTCCTCCAGATGCGAATCCATCGAGAATCATTAACAAGGCTAAATTCGGACTCATCTGTGAAAACAGCATTGGCCCGCTGTTCAACCAACTACGTCTCACGTTGACGACTCCGCTCTAGATTTTCTCTTCTGTGAAGACGTGTCAGAGGTAGACATACAGCAGGTCTCTGACAATAAAGGCTACTCAGTCGAAGCCTTCTGCACACCGGTTTGCCTCGAAACAACACGTCCAGTGGACTACCTCCTTTCATAGGTGCCCTGACATCAGCGTTGTAAAGGTTGTCCATTACCGGAATACCATTTTCCGTGAAGAACACTATCGTACGGACAACTGATGACAGTTTTTATGATTATATCGTGAATTAGACACTGGGCGGAGAAAAAACGGTTTGTTGCTTTAATTTTCGACACCAGTATATATCATCAAGTACACTGCTAAAGCCATGCACAGTGCACTCGATCAGGTGGTCCATCGACTGGTTGAGTCTACATTCGCACTGAGGTTCGTTCGAAAGCCCATGTTGTCATAATATCCCACACTGGCGTAATCTCGCCAGTCCGTAGACGATTTATGTTAGTCCATACTCTTCTCGAAAGGTTAAAATCCTCTATCGGTATGTTTGGATCATCAACTAGGCTCCTATTCTTGGCCTTGCTTCTACTTCACAACATTTTTTATTCCTTTCCTAGACCATAGGTAAACACCTCTTCATCTGCTTGTCATAGAGGTGACCATTATTTCTAGCGGTTTTTTGTTGTCAGGTCCTGTTGTATAGGAAGATTCGGCTTAAACAAAATTTTACTATAGCCTGAATACTAACTGATTTCTTCTGATTTAAGGTGGTGCTCTATTAGTTAGTACAGACAGCCAACCAGTTGGTGTAGGTCCAAGCGTTCCAATATTTTTCTCATTACGTCTCTCGGTTGATCATCGACTTTTGATACGTGTACACTTCTGGCCCAAAGAGGCGCACAATACTCGACCACGCTATATAGCAATGCCAAGACTGAAGCTCGCGAAGTGTTTGAATCACACTCTCAGGTTGTTCCAGTGAGTCTAAAAGGATAATATTTCAGTTTTGTGTCCTCTAAAGGGATTCTTTACGTAGAAGTCCAATCAAACTCTACTCCAAGGTACCGAGAGTAAACTTCATGTTTAATGATTTGGTTATTCATGCAGATGCTGAAATTTCTTTTGGATCCTCTATCATTAAGGTGCATGTTTACACTGACTGTCTTCTCTGAGTTGGGTTGTAGATTCCATTTAGTGTAATATAGGTGCAGCGGGTTTAGATCTCCGTTCAGTTTCTGTTCTACCTTTCGAAAGATTTACTTTGATAATTATTGGCATATCTTCCGCGCATATAAACTTACAGGACGTTGTATCTGGAACATCAGCAATTTACAAGTTAAATAATAAGGGGGCCAATACCGAGCCCTGCGGGAATTAATTGTTGACCATAATGCACCTGCTAGTCTCTAATTTTTATTCCAGTTAAAATGTTCGTCAGTTCATACTGGATGCATTGAGTTTTTTCTATCAGTTTATAAAGTGAGCCACTGTGGTGTCACCGCCAAGACACCACACTTGCTAGGTGGTAGCCTTTAAATCGGCCGCGGTCCGTTAGTATACGTCGCACCCGCGTGTCGCCACTATCAGTGATTGCAGCCCGAGCGCCGCCACACGGCAGGTCTAGTCAAGAGAGACTCTCTAGCACTCGCCCCAGTTGTACAGCCGACTTTGCTAGCGATGGTACACTGTCTACATACGCTCTCATTTGCCAACACGACAGTTTAGCATAGCCTTCAGCTACGTCATTTGCTACGACCTAGCAAGGCGCCATATTCAGTTACTTCAAGAATGTCTTCTGAACAGATAATATTGTGAATCATGTACCGTCAAGAGCGACGTTCATCTTTAATGGATTAAAGTTAAGTATCAAACTAATTACATCCGCTTTCTGAATTCTAATTCCTTGTCATGTTCCAGACCTCACGTCAGTATACACTCCTGGAAATTGAAATAAGAACACCGTGAATTAATTGTCCCAGGAAGGGGAAACTTTATTGACACATTCCTGGGGTCAGATACATCACATGATCACACTGACAGAACCACAGCCACATAGACACAGGCAACAGAGCATGCACAATGTCGGCACTAGTACAGTGTATATCCACCTTTCGCAGCAATGCAGGCTGCTATTCTCCCATGGAGACGATCGTAGAGATGCTGGATGTAGTCCTGTGGAACGGCTTGCCATGCCATTTCCACCTGGCGCCTCAGTTGGACCAGCGTTCGTGCTGGACGTGCAGACCGCGTGAGACGACGCTTCATCCAGTCCCAAACATGCTCAATGGGGGACAGATCCGGAGATCTTGCTGGCCAGGGTAGTTGACTTACACCTTCTAGAGCAGATGGATGGCACGGGATACATGCGGATGTGCATTGTCCTGTTGGAACAGCAAGTTCCCTTGCCGGTCTAGGAATGGTAGAACGATGGGTTCGATGACGGTTTGGATGTACCGTGCACTATTCAGTGTCCCCTCGACGATCACCAGTGGTGTACGGCCAGTGTAGGAGATCGCTCCCCACACCATGATGCCGGGTGTTGGCCCTGTGTGCCTCGGTCGTATGCAGTCCTGATTATGGCGCTCACCTGCACGGCGCCAAACACGCATACGACCATCATTGGCACCAAGGCAGAAGCGACTCTCATCGCTGAAGACGACACGTCTCCATTAGTCCCTCCATTCACGCCTGTCGCGACACCACTGGAGGCAGGCTGCACGATGTTGGGGCGTGAGCGGAAGACGGCCTAACGGTGTGCGGGACCGTAGCCCAGCTTCATGGAGACGGTTGCGAATGGTCCTCGCCGATCCCCCAGGAGCAACAGTGTCCCTAATTTGCTGGGAAGTGGCGGTGCGGTCCCCTACGGCACTGCGTAGGATCCTACGGTCTTGACGTGCATCCGTGCGTCGCTGCGGTCCGGTCCCAGGTCGACGGGCACGTGCACCTTCCGCCGACCACTGGCGACAACATCGATGTACTGTGGAGACCTCACCCCCCACGTGTTGAGCAATTCGGCGGTACGTCCACCCGGCCTCCCGCATGCCCACTATACGCCCTCGCTCAAAGTCCGTCAACTGCACATACGGTTCACGTCCACGCTGTCGCGGCATGCTACCAGTGTTAAAGACTGCGATGGAGCTCCGTATGCCACGGCAAACTGGCTGACACTGACGGCGGCGGTGCACAAATGCTGCGCAGCTAGCGCCATTCGACGGCCAACACCGCGGTTCCTGGTGTGTCCGCTGTGCCGTGCGTGTGATCATTGCTTGTACAGCCCTCTCGCAGTGTCCGGAGCAAGTATGGTGGGTCTGACACACCGGTGTCAATGTGTTCTTTTTTCCATTTCCAGGAGTGTAGTTCTTCCCTCCTCACGCCAGCCTACGTGAGTTAAAACACGTGCATTTCGGCCTCCACTAATAACACGGTGTTGGCTCTTCTGCCAACACATCAGCCACCCCTCACGCAGTATCGTATGCTGATGTTAGATCCATCAGCAGAATACCCGTTTTATTTTTATACTGGTAAAACTTTTCGATAAAAAAACATGAGGGCAAGAACTTGACCAGAGCAAAAAAATGTTCAAATGTGTGTGAAATCTTATGGGACTTAACTGCTACGGTCATCAGTCCCTAAGCTTACACACTACTTAACCTAAATTATCCTAAGGACAAACACACACACCCATGCCCGAGGGAGGACTCGAACCTCCGCCGGTACCAGCCGTTCACCACAGCAATTTCTTGTAGGCGTAAAACCCACTTGCTCCATCAATGGGGAAGGTGGTTTATATGAAGAAGGTTTAATCATCAAGATTCTCCTAAATACACTGACGGGAAAAAAAATCACAGCACTAACAAGGAGTTGTGCGACTTAACGAATATTGGTACCCGTGTTTCTACATCTAAATGGTGACGTCTATTGAAATTTCGCACCCGTTGCATAAGAGCAGCGCTAGTAGCGCCACTATGAGGACGCAAATAAGGTTTTAAATACTATCTGTAATGGTCTTGAACGTTAGTTACCTTCGAGATTGGACGCGGTGAGCTACTGTTAGTCAAGGACGCCTTTAAGGCGACAAGACGCTATTATCGACACTGACTTTGAACGAGGTCGTGTAACAGGGCTACGAGAAGCTGAATGTTCCTTCAACGATACTGCAGAAAGGCTTGACAACAATGTAGTACTTGATTGCTGTCAGCAATGGTCACGGGAATGTACAGACGCAAGAAGACCGTGTCACTACGAGAGGGAAGACCATCGTGTTTGACATATGCAGTTGCGCATCGTGCTGCACCTGTAGCAACAATCTGAGAAGTTGTTAGCACCACAGTGACGCAACGAACTGTTACAAATTGGTTACTGTAAGGACAGCTCCGAGCCAGAAGATCTGTAGCGGGTATTCCACTGATCCCAAGCCATCGCGATTTGCGAGAGCTCACTGGAGAGCACTGTGAAAATCTCTTGTGTTTACTGATAAAAGCCGGTTCTGTCTCGATGCCAGTGCTAGCCGTGTGTTGGTTAGTAGGCCAGTTAAGGGCCTGCCACCAACCTATCTGCATTTTAAACACACTGGACCTATACCTGGCACTATGGTCTGGGGTGCGATTTCGTCTGACAGCAGAAGCATGCTCGTGGTTACCCACACACTTTGACTGCAAATTTGTACGTCAATCTGGTGATTCGACCTGTTGTTCTGCCATTCATGAACATCATTCAAAATGGTTCAAATGGCTCTGAGCACTATGGGACTTAACATCTATGGTCATCAGTCCCCTAGAACTGAGAACCACTTAAACCTAACTAACCTAAGGACATCACACAACACCCAGTCATCACGAGGCAGAGAAAATCCCTGACCACGCCGGGAATCGAACCCGGGAACCAGGGCGCGGAAAGCGAGAACGCTACCGCACGACCACGAGCTGCGGACATGAACATCATTCCAAGAGTGTTTTCCAACAGGACAACGCTCGCCCACATACTGCTTTTGTATCCCAACGTGCTCTACAAAGTGTCGACATGTTGCATTGACCTGCTCGATCACCAGATCTGTTTCGAAACGAGCACATATTGGGAATCAGTAGACGAAACTCCAGCGTCATCCACAACCAGCATTAACCGCCCCTGTATTTACCAACCAAATGCAACAGGCATGGAACTCTATTCCACAAACTGATATCTGGCACCTATATAAGACAACTCATGCTCATATACGAGCTTGCATTCAACATTTTGGCCATTACATCGCTTATTAATGTACCAGCACTTCGCATTTGCAATGGCTTGTCTCGCAGTTAGATTAACCTGTGATCTTGCAACGTTAATCACTTAAATATGTTTCCTTGACAAATGTATTCCCGAAATTTTGTTCTCTACATTAATCATTTTTGATGTTGCAATCTTTTTGCGTCAGTGTAATTTGTTAACAGTGTATATAACGGAAACTGTTCTGAAATGTTTGGGGCTGTTCCAAGTTCTCCCTGGTTTCTGGATAGCGACTTACATAGCTTCTGTCCATATAATAGATATTTTGTTCCGCTCTGTGCACTCAGAGAAGAATTGTGCTAGCCAGTTATTTACTATTGGTCCTGGGTTTCTCAGGAACTTTGGTAGAATTCGATCGATTCCTGCTCCTTTGACGGCTTTCGCTTGTATCAATGAGTTATTGATCTCTTAGAGTTCCACATCTTTTATTAGATCTGTGTTCACTTTTTTATTCTGTTATCATTTTTATCATCTTAGAAATTTCTTACTTTTCAGATGTTCTTAAACAGATTTTAGGGGTCTGTTTTACGTGAAGAGCTATCTTAGTGAGTCTTATTCCACCACTATCCAAAGAGAAGGTTGTCACGCGCTCTTGACGTCATGCAGAAAGGGCCATGGTTGACGAGGCACTCCGTTGACAGCGACGAGGTGCCCCCCTGCAATCTTTCTGAAACGATTTTGCAGAATCTGTTCGTAAAAAATTATATTTCTACGTTGCTTGTAGATTTATGTGTCAGTTTCATGCTGAACTCTCCATCGTTTCGTTAATGGTCATAGTTATTGTGATATTTAACACAGAAGCATGAAATTCGGAGACGTTGCAATGAAAAATAGAGGTCGCTATGAATTTGCTTTTCGTGAATTTTAGACCGAGCATGGCTGTGTATGATATGTAGCTAACATTTTGAATTTTTCTTTAAACTTGGTATGGTACCAGTATCTGCCTCCAGTCTTGAAAAAATGAAGTTTATGTAGTGTGTTCATTTCCGATGGCATGCGCGCGAGAATGAAATATTCATATCTCATAAACCGTTCGCTATATCGAAACGAGATTTTGGCAAATGATAATACGCAAAGAGGAGAGTATTTTGCCATATGGTTAACATACGGTACTTTTTTATCTACAGCAGTTTAGCAGAAAGTATAGTTTTTAATTTTGCTATTACCTTTTTTTAACCAGTACTGCAATTTTTTAAGTCATCAACAGCTAATGGTAAGAGAATTTGCTAGTATGAAAAACTTGAAATTTCTGCTTTATGGTGCTGTAAATTGACACAATGAGGTCTTCTGGAAGCTACTAACCTCTCCGATCGCCAGCTGTTTGTTTAAAAAGACATTCTGTTTCAGGATTCCGTCACAATAGCTACTGCAAGGTTTGTTTGTATAAATTATACTGTATTTTGGTAACGTAAGCAAAATTAAACTATCGACAAAAGAAACGTAGCCTTTGTATTGTATGAACCGGGTACCTAGAAACGACGGAAAGGCTTCGTTCCCGCCGTAGCCTCAGTGGTACACAACCCCACAACAGGCTACAGCAGTCCACTCACTCGTCCGCCGCCCCACACCGAACCTACGGTTATTGTGCGGTTCGGCTCCCAGCTACTATCATACTTTCGGAGTTACTCTTGGTGGCAATAGTTAGTGACTCACCCTGTATATTTATAATCTATTTCAACCTTAGTAAGTTGTCTCAAATGGTTCATAAAGTAATGACTAACATGTTTGGTGACGTTGTTAACCACAGATGAACGAGCATCAAATTTGTTATTTCGAACAGAACAATTCTGCATTTTTGCTGAAGACTATAACTGACCCAACAAAATTATTTCGTAGCTCTGAAGCTGTGAACACACTGACGACTTGCAAAAACTTGCCAACTGATCGTCAAAGTCAGTATCACTGAAGAATTAAGAGACATTTGTAGTAAGAAGATTCACACCCTCACTCTGTACGGAGATAGGAACGGAAAAATAACACACTATTTACTGTAAGTTTTCATATCTCAAAGATAAATCAAGTTTTAAAAGAAAATCATTTGGTAAGTTTCATTGTATCGGTCTACGGCAACATAAGAGAAGAAATTTTGTTTTTGTTATTCATACTGGCGAATTCTCTTCTCACTAGCTGTCGGTGACCCTTAAAAATTAAAGTACGAGTCTGAAAAAAATAAAATGATAACTTAGCATAAGCTATATCAAAGTAAAAAGTTCTCCTCATTGCATGCTGTCATTCGCCAAAATCTCGTTTCGATATCTCGAACGGTTTAAGAAATATGAGCTACGTCATGAATATTTCGTTCTCGCATGCAATCGGAAGTGAACGTACTACATAAAACCAATTTTCTCAAGATTAGAAGCAGATATTGATTCCCTCCAAATAATGCAAAATGTTAGTTACATTTCATTCACAGTATTGTGGTCTAATTTGCACCAAATGCAAATTCATAGCTACTTTTCATTGAGCGTTTTCGAATTTCGTGCTTGTATTTGAAATTTCACAATAACCATGACCATTAATTAATTGAAGGGCAGTTCAGCATGAAGCTGACATATAAAGTTACAAGTAAGGGAAAATCTAATTTTCTTACGAGTAGGTTCTGTAAAATCGTTTGAGTAAGACTGCAGGTCATCGTTTCTGTCAGCGCAGCACAACCTTGGCCAGCACTGCATGACGTCGCATGAGCGTGCCACGGCCTGCTCCTTAGATGGAGGTAGTCATTCTCATTGTAGGTCTGTGGAAGGTTATAACTCCCCTCAACCTTCGTAGCAGACTACTCAACAGCTGGAGTCTGCTACGAAGGTTGAGAGGAGCTCTTGAGGCTAGAATGAGTCAAGTCCATGCTCTCCGTCGTTTCCATTCATCTGCTCCTGCGTTCTTCATTCATTGGTAGAATCAATTGTTCCGCAACCACATAATTCTCCGTCTTTTGGTATTCTGCCAATAATGATTCACACTCTCTCGAGCAGCACGGAGTGTATTCCTTCTTGGTGCCGCATGGAGTAATTTTCAGTGCAGATTTATATATCAAAGTGGTGAATTGCTCATAGTTCTCTGCTAGGAATACGCTTGACCGCTCTCTCAGTAGAGTCCGTCATTTCTCCCAGTCAACCTTTTTTAAATTCCATCGTGGGTTTTTGGGACGCTTTGTATAACAGGTATTGACAGTTTCACTTGGACAATCAGAGGTTGGTATGTGCTTCTAACGAACTTCGGTAATACCCTTCTTTTCGCTTGAAGCACGTCTCTTGTTGGTCCCCTTGTGACAAAAGCCAAGTTGGGTATTGTTTGTGATCCCCATGCTTCTGATGAAAGAGTTGCTAAGTCTTTCGGATTGTACATGAGGTGCGAGATCCCTCCCGTCAGGCAAGTTATTCAGTCTTTCACCTTTCAGAATTGCGTTCCGAATAACCCCATTTAGTATGGAGAGAATTGAAATAGGGAGTGTGGAGCTGGGTGTTCATCTTTGAACAATATACGTATCTATTGGCCAGAACTCTGTTAGAGATTTGTTGTTGTTGTGGTCTTCAGTCCTGAGACTGGTTTGATGCAGCTCTCCATGCTACTCTATCCTGTGCAAGCTGCTTCATCTCCCAGTACGTACTGCAGCCTACGTCCTTCTGAATCTGCTTACTGTATTCATCTCTAGGTCTCCCTCTACGATTTTTACCCTCCACGCTGCCCTCCAATACTAAATTGGTGATCCCTTGATGCCTCAGAACATGTCCTACCAACCGATCCCTTCTTCTAGTCAAGTTGTGCCACAAACTCCTCTTCTCCCCAATTCTATTCAATACTTCCTCATTAGTTACGTGATCTACCCATCTAATTTTCAGCATTCTTCTGTAGCACCACATTTCGAAAGCTTCTATTGTCTTCTTGTCCAAACTATTTACCGTCCATGTTTCACTTCCATACATGGCTACACTCCATAAAATACTTTCAGAAACGACTTCCTGACACTTAAATCTATACTCGATGTTAACAAATTTCTTTCCTTCAGAAACGCTTTCCTTGCCATTGCCAGTCGGCATTTTATATCCTCTCTACTTCGACCATCATCAGTTATTTTGCTCCCCAAATAGCAAAACTCCTTTACTACTTTAAGTGTCTCATTTCCTAATCTAATTCCAGCAGCATCACCCGACTTAATTCGACTACATTACATTATCCTCGTTTTGCTTTTGTTGATGTTCATCTTATACCCTCCTTTCATGACACTGCCCATTCCGTTCAACTGCTCTTATAAGCCCTTTGCTGTCTCTGACAGAATTACAATGTCATGGCGAACCTCAAAGTTTTTATTTCCTCTCCATGGATTTTAATACCTACTCCGAATTTTTCTTTTGTTTCCTTTACTGCTTGCTCAATATACAGATTGAATAACATCGGGAAGAGGCTACAACCCTGTCTCACTCCCTTCCCAACCACCGCTTCCCTTTCATGTCCCTCGACTTTTATAACTGCCATCTGGTTTCTGTACAAATTGTAAATAGCCTTTCGATCCCTGTATTTTACCCCTGCTACCTTCAGAATTTGAAAGAGAGTATTCTAGTCAACATTGTCAAAAGCTTGCCAAAAGCTTTCTCTAAGTCTGCAAATGCTAGAAACGTAGGTTTGCCTTTCCTTAATCTAGCTTCTAAGATAATATTTCTTCTGTCACCCAAGAATTTCTACTAGCCCTCGTCTTTTTACCTATTTGATCCTGTGCTGCCTTCACAACTTCATCTCCCAAAGCTACGCATTCTTCTTCTACTGTCTTTCTTTCCCCCATTGTTGTCAATCGTTCCCTAATGCTCTCTCTGAAACTCTCGACTAACTCTGGTTCTTCCAGTTTATCCAGGTCCCATCTCCTTAAATTCCCGCCTTTTTGCAGTTTCGTCAGTTTTAATCTACAGTTCATAACCAATAGATTGTGGTCAGAGTCCACATCTACCCCTGGAAATGTCTTACAATTTAAAACCTGGTTCCTAAATCTCTGTCTTACCATTATATAATCTATCTGAAACCTGTCAGTATCTCCAGGCTTCTTCCATGAATACAATCTTCTTTTATGATTCTTGAACCAAGTGTAAGCTATGATTATGTTGTGCTCTGTGCAAAATTCTACCAGGCGGCTTCCTCTTTCATTTCTTCACCCCAGTCCATATTCACCTACTACGTTTCCTTCTCTTCCTTTACCTACTATCGAATACCCATGATTATTAAATTTTCTTCTCCCTTCACTATCTGAATAATTTCTTTTATGTCATCATACATCTCTTCAATTATTTCGTCATCTGCAGAGCTATTTGGCATATAAACTTGTACTACTGTATTAAGCGTGGGCTTCGTGTCTATCTTGGCCACAATAATGCGTTCACTATGCTGTTTGTAGTAGCTTACCCGCACTCCTATTTTTTAAATTCATTATTAAACCTACTCCTGCATTGTCTCTATTTGATTTTGTATTTATAACCCTGTATTCACCTGACCAAAAGTCTTGTTCCTCCTGGCACTGAACTTCGCTAATTCCCACTATATCTCGCTTTAACCTATACATTTTCCTTTTTAAATGTTCTAACCTACCTGCCCGATTAAGGGATCTGACATTCCACGCTCCGATCCGTAGAACGCCAGTTTTCTTTCTCCTGATAACGACGTCCTCTTGAGTAGTCACCGCCCGGAGATCCGAATTGGGGACTATTTTACATCCGGAATATTTTACCCAAGAGGAAGCCATCAGCATTCAACCATACAGTAAAGCTGCATGCCCTCGGGAAAAATTACGGCTGTAGTTTCCCCTTGCTTTCAGCTGTTCGCAGTACCTGCACAGCAAGGCCGTTTTGGTTAGTGTTACAAGGCCAGATCAGTCAATCATCCAGACTGTTGCCCCTGTAACTACTGAAAACGCTGCTGCCCCTCCTCAGGAACCACACGTTTGTCTGGCCTCTCAACAGATGGCTCTGAGCACTATGCGACTTAACTTCTGAGGTCATCAGTCGCCTAGAACTTAGAACTAATTAAACCTAACTAACCTAAGGACATCACACACATCCATGCCCGAGGCAGGATTCGAACCTGCGACTGTAGCGGTCGCTCGGTTCCAGACTGCAGCGCCTAGAACCGCACAGCCACTCCGTCCGGCTCTCAATAGATACCCCTCCGTTGTGGTTGCTTCTACGGTACGGCTATCTGTATCGCTGAGGCACGCAAGCCTCCCCACCAACGGCAAGGTCTATGGTTCATGGGGGGTTAGAGATTTATAAACATTATATAGGGATAGTTCTCACAGTTTGGTTCCTATAGCATGTTCTGGTTGTCCTAATCCTATATTCATATTTTCTTTTCGTTTTTGACAGACCAGAGCTGCCAGGTCATGATTGTCATCTCCCTTATGTTGAACAAAAGTAAAACCATGGATTTTAAGTTTGGAAATCGTTTCCTCCATCACATGAGTTTCTTGTAAAAATTAAAACAAAATAAAAAATAAAAATAAAAAACATTTCTTCTCCATTTACCAAGATTTTTTTTCCAGGATATCTCCTTTCGTCTTCGTGTAGCCTTCTGTATTGATGTTTCATATGCATAATCTCTTCTTATCCTATTTGTTCCCGTCGGGGGAGGCTGTTCTGCTTTTCGTTCACCTCGGCTTAAGCCGGGAGTCACTCATGCAGTCGAACACCGTCTTTATGTAGATTTTTCGCCGCTGAGTGACAGCACAGCTTTTCCCAGGGTGATCTACACATCACACCCCAAATTTTTGGTGAGGAAGGTGGAATGATGATTGAAGCATCTGGTTCCCCACTTTTATATCAGAGTCTTTTAAAGAGGTGCATATTCGCCTTTCTTGTGTTCAGGCAGGAGTATTTTTCCCCTGGTCACATTACGACTGATTTCTCAGTTTCATCCATGATAAACACTAACAAGACAGCCGTCACTAAACGTGAAATGTTTTAAAGTCACTCCGAGCCGCACACTACACACAAAAACTGCAGACTCATTCCTTTGGCTGTCATGTCACATAAAATGCTCCTTGCTGATACAGCGGAGAAAATGACACAAAATGTATTGGATACTCTTTCCCTTCTTCAACAGGAAGGGAAATATGTACACTTTTACCAGGTACCAGGGCACGCAGGTATATTGGAAAACAAGCAAGAAGACCAAGCAGGCAAGAAGGTCTATAGAGAAAAATGACGTGACACAGTGTGGCAGTTCCTTGCACGTTGTCATTTCGCTGTTAAGTCAGAGTAGCACATCCATGGAAGGACAAGTATCTGGCCGTAAGAGCAAAAAGCTGAATCTGACACAGTTGCTCTGTCAGAATGAAGAACCCTAACCCGCCTCCAAAGAGGACCCTGTCCCCTAACAAATGTCTTCATATTCCAGCGAGAGAACACCGCCTCTCTCCTTCCCCCCAAATCTGTGATGCCTTCGACGTAAAAATCACTATATGCCACATTTTGTTTGAGAGCAAATTTAAGTCGGGATCTGAACACTATTTTAGCTGATGACGCGGCAGGTGTAAAGTTTTAATATTTTATATATAGCATCTAGGCAGCAGCCTGCACTTTAAAACTAGAGATTTTATTGTGTTGCATAGTGGCTGGCTCATCCCCGTTATTCCAGCAAACAGGCGTCAATAACTATCTACTGTACAAATTTAATTCTTTGTGCCGAATTCATTTTTATTGCAACTTTTAAAATTGACAAAATGAGCGATTTCCGTATGTACACTCCTGGAAATGGAAAGAAGAACACATTGACACCGGTGTGTCAGACCCACCATACTTGCTCCGGACACTGCGAGAGGGCTGTACAAGCAATGATCACACGCACGGCACAGCGGACACACCAGGAACCGCGGTGTTGGCCGTCGAATGGCGCTAGCTGCGCAGCATTTGTGCACCGCCGCCGTCAGTGTCAGCCAGTTTGCCGTGGCATACGGAGCTCCATCGCAGTCTTTAACACTGGTAGCATGCCGCGACAGCGTGGACGTGAACCGTATGTGCAGTTGACGGACTTTGAGCGAGGGCGTATAGTGGGCATGCGGGAGGCCGGTTGGACGTACCGCCGAATTGCTCAACACGTGGGGCGTGAGGTCTCCACAGTGCATCGATGTTGTCGCCAGTGGTCGGCGGAAGGTGCACGTGCCCGTCGACCTGGGACCGGACCGCAGCGACGCACGGATGCACGTCAAGACCGTAGGATCCTACGCAGTGCCGTAGGGGACCGCACCGCCACTTCCCAGCAAATTAGGGACACTGTTGCTCCTAGGGGATCGGCGAGGACCATTCGCAACCGTCTCCATGAAGCTGGGCTACGGTCCCGCACACCGTTAAGGCGTCTTCCGCTCACGCCCCAACATCGTTCAGCCCGCCTCCAGTGGTGTCGCGACAGGCGTGAATGGAGGGACGAATGGAGACGTGTCGTCTTCAGCGATGAGAGTCGCTTCTGCCTTGGTGCCAATGATGGTCGTATGCGTGTTTGGCGCCGTGCAGGTGAGCGCCAGAATCAGGACTGCTTACGACCGAGGCACACAGGGCCAACACCCGGCATCATGGTGTGGGGAGCGATTTCCTACACTGGCCGTACACCACTGGTGATCGTCGAGCGGACACTGAATAGTGCACGGTACATCCAAACCGTCATCGAACCCATCATTCTACCATTCCTAGACCGGCAAGGGAACTTGCTGTTCCAACAGGACAATGCACGTCCGCATGTATCCCGTGCCACCCAACGTGCTCTAGAAGGTGTAAGTCAACTACCCTGGCCAGCAAGATCTCCGGATCTGTCCCCCATTGAGCATGTTTGGGACTGGATGAAGCGTCGTCTCACGCGGTCTGCACGTCCAGCACGAACGCTGGTCCAACTGAGGCGCCAGGTGGAAATGGTATGGCAAGCCGTTCCACAGGACTACATCCAGCATCTCTACGATCGTCTCCATGGGAGAATAGCAGCCTGCATTGCTGCGAAAGGTGGATATACACTGTACTAGTGCCGACATTGTGCATGCTCTGTTGCCTGTGTCTATGTGCCTGTGGTTCTGTCAGTGTGATCATGTGATGTATCTGACCCCAGGAATGTGTCAATAAAGTTTCCCCTTCCTGGGACAATGAATTCACGGTGTTCTTATTTCAATTTCCAGGAGTGTATGTCTCTCTCTCTCTATCTATCTATCTATCTGTCTATCTATCTTACCTTGACGTTAAGTTAAATTGCCAAGCATCGGTGCTGTTATTACATGTCACTAGTACACTGCACACCTGCACTCTGGTTGTGCAAGGTGGCAAATACATATTTGGTAAGATCTGTCTAAGTTATTCTTAAACTGCTCACAACGCAACAGCAGCTGATGGTGTAACTACTTAAAAATGTATTTTATGAAACATATGGTAGCTGTGGTGGTCCACATTGTCAAAATAAATTTTCAGAAGACACATAACCTTAGCATTTCTGAACAAAACAAAATTTACCTGACATTCTTTGCCTGTTTACAGTGTCACCATCGGAGATCATACTGGGCAGCAAAGAAACCCCACTTCAGGTGCTAAAGCAAGCCTTTTCCCAGCATCACCTACTTCTACTGGACCTCGAAAAGGTGAAGCAAGCCTGATGACTAACATCAAAACGAAGGACATCGCTCTCAGTCCACCGTTAGGAGACATACACCGGGGCCTACAAAATATGCCACGTCCACGGAGCGCAGCCAACAGTCCTTTTCTGGAAGAATATTTTTCGCGGCGTCCATCACTTGTATTAGAAGGAGGCAATGAAATGCACCCCCAAGCGGCAGTTAAAACTGGACCATCTATTACACAGGTCGATGCGGCTGTTAAAACTGGACCACCTATTACACAGCTCGACGTTGAGGCCTCATACACTATGCATAGCCTTGCTAGCGCCCGGGCAGCCGCCACAAAGAATCCAGAAAGTGCAAATCGGAGACGCTATGCCCCCAGTGGTGCCTATTCTTACGAGGAAGAAATTGTAAGCCAACCAGAAAACGTCACCATCAACTTTCAGCAAGCAACACGCCGCGCTGCAAGTGACGGTGCAAAGCCTTCTGACAACGTGTTTTTTTCTCCATCTTCTGGCAAAGGTATATTCACTTTTGGAAGTCACGACGCAGACGATTCGAGAAACCACGTCGGACACGTCGATACAGAGTTCAGAATTATGCCGCAGTCAGAGCCAGACAGTGCCAGATTCACAGCGGGTACTTACGAAACTGATGCATCTGGGCTACAGCAAACGGGAAACCTCACAGTGGCAGCGGGATCTTCTAGCAGTAATGGAGACTTTCAGTCAGGTAACCAAACGCCCGCTGACAGTGGAGGTAGCTTACGTCACATGGATGGTGTGGAAAAAGCGTTGAAAAGTTGGCAGACCAACGGAAGTGATGCGGCCCAAGTCAACGGGCTACAAGCCCGGACAGATAAGCTCTCATCTCCTGTAGCGAGCGTTTGTCGAGCGCCAGCTGCAGGCGATGTGAACCACCTCCCTGGTTTCCAACGAGCGAGTCCTCTAGCATCTCCCTCATCTCGTAAGTCGGTTATATCTCCCACTCCACACTGGGGTGAAGGCAACCATCAAGAAGCAGATGTCAGAAAGTCAGGAAACACTTGTAACAACAATGTAAAGGTGACTGGAAGCGACGACAGTGCCGTTTACTCAAGACGTAGCTACGTGGAGAGTCTCAGTAAACCGTGAGTACGTCTATGTATCTTCTCACTAATTTTTAGTTTAGTTTCACTTTTTGCTTGTTCCTTGGGCGATATGCACAATGTTCTGTACTGACGTAGAACTTGTCAAAATGGAAGCAGATCCATAAGTCATATCTGTCAGCTGCTTCTACAACTTCATGCTGGTCGTTTCCATAGTTGTATTTATCCTATAATTGTAAATTTTTTTAAATGATAAATGAACTTAATTCTGTGTTTAACGCTATAGGTTTTTGTTTCACTTCTATGCAAAATACCCTGTTGGAAGGCGTTTCCCATATTGGAGGTGTTTGTCAACCAGATATCATTTTAATTCTTTTCTAAATTAATTTATGTAGTCTGATAGGTCCTACATAACACTACGTAGTTGGCTAAAGTTACTTATTGCAGACTGTTCCACAAATCTGTGAGCCACTCGGAGTCTGAGCAATGGGCAGCCTGGATTTTTTCTTACAGACCTACATTTAGTTACTTTTGCTTTTTAGTTAAGTTCATAAGACTGTCTGAAATAGTCCCTGTTACGAAATGGGATCTTTGCAATGTATGGAGGACGATCTCCAGATATTATTTTTTATGGTACGTTTCTGAGGACCTTTTCTCAGTGAAGACGGTATGGATTAAAAATACACAAAATAAGTTAAATTCGATAACAAAAAACCGTTTGAACTCTAACCTTTATGAACATCTGTAAGATGTTACTTAGCAATTAGAGTGGACACCCCAACATATGGTAAGGTTAGCTTTATTCATTACCTTTCCCTCAGGCGATCTGACGCCAAAGCGACGTCAGATCTTCCGAAGTGACAGAAGGAAATGTTGTGTTTTTATCCAAGATTAGTAATATATGGAATGCAAACAACAATCAGATGATTTGTTGAAAGTATGTATTCCTGAATAATTTTTTATGCTGAATCTAGAAATAACTACCGTTTTTGTCTATCACGTCAGGTTCTTACACAAAATAAGAAGTAATATTTTTAACGATTTTCGCTTCTGAAACCCATAAATATGCTCTAACACCATTTCACATAAGATGAGTTTTTAATCAAAACACGTTTTAAAAATACTCATCAGAACTCTCCTCGTTTGTTTCTTCACTACCTTCATAAAATCAAGGAATCAACAGCGTTCAATAAATTTTTAAACTTTCTGTTCTTTGACTTCCTTGCAGATCCTTGTATATGATGACGGTCTCTCTTCAACATCCAACAGTTGTCTGCCAACGTAGCTGCTGTCCGGTGCCGATGGTACCTCCTCTTAATATGTCGGTAAAACATTCACTCTGCTCTTCAATGCAATGTCCCAAATTTCCGGAAAACAGTCGATATGTGAGTGCAGAAAGTGGACTTTCACACTCATTTAACAGCCCATCTTCTTGAAATTTTGCAACCTTTTTCAACATTGTCTTTGTAATCAGGATCCTTGTAATTCCATAGAAAGTTATCAGTAATTGATCGGAAGGCGATCATGCACCTTTTCCTCTTTTCTTCATTGTTTTCTCAGAATCTTCATCCTTCGTCAATTTCTTTATTTGAGGACTAAAAACAAATTCCAGCTTTCAGTTTGTCTCATGTGTTGAAGGGAAATTTCTTGGAAAGGTACTTGATGCAGGGTCCATCCTGTGGTAGAGCCTTTACAAATTACTTCATCAAGCCCAATTTTATTTGTAGAGGTGGAAGCAAGACTTTTTTTGTTCTACAAGCGGTTCGTGCAGGATACAGGCACAAAATTTCTCCGCTCTGACCAAACTCTCACATTCCAATGACTTCGCGTTACCCGGCTGTTCCATCCGCATAGAAAGCAAGACATTTTTGTGAACCCAGCTTGTTGTCAAAGTATTTTGGAGTCACCGTAGAGAAGCTAAGTGTGCTCCTCATACTGGCAATATGTTAAAAGTATCTTCATGTTCTCATACGTCGCTTTCATTTGAACTGAATGGGCCACAAGAATGGATCCATACACGTTTCCATTATGCAAGAACACACCTTTCAGACTCCTCATTGACGAGTTTAGAAAAAGTTTCCACTGTGTAGGATCATTTTCAATGCCATGAAGTGCATTAACTCGTGCTGTGAGAATAAATGGACAATTCTTTCTCTCTATGTCTGTATCATGAGTAATGTGTTCCTGGTTTCAGAAGATTCGTACTTTTTAACCGGGAGCCAAGTAGTTTCGCAGATTCCTTAGGGAAATTCAAATCTCGTATCAGAACATTAAGTTCACTCTGAGAGAACAGTTATGGAGTACAGTCGCATTCATACTGGTGGACATCACTAACGTCTTCGGTAATTGAATCAACTTCATTTTCTTCATCATTTGCTGGCCACGTTCGCTACAGCAGCTGGAGGAGGAGGAGCAATCAGATCTTCTTCATGTGCAAACTGGCCTAGTGGCAGAATCAATGCATGGGCACACAATTTGCTTCTTATTTTTCGAACTGCACCTCTGAACATTAACTAAGCAGAAGTAACAGTCAGAAAGGTGAATTTTCCTCCACAACATTGGAATCACAGGTGGTATACATGTTTTCTCTTCTTTTGTCCAAAAAATTTACCTTTCCACACAATAGCGGCAAACTGTCTCTGACACCCATCCCTTGTGCTGGTCACCAAGTTTCATTTTAAAATAAGCATGGTAGGCTTTTTACACAAAGTTTGTTTAGTCACTGTATGATTCCCAAACTGCAACGGAAATTATTTAGGTTCTTCACACACTTGTTGTTGACATAGTAGTAACTATGAACAGTAGCGGAAGTGTTTCATTAGCACTCTCTTAAATATACAGAATAATCACAATATAGCACTGGTAATCCAAGCCTGAGAGATAAGCAACACTTTCAGGGTCGCCCGACAACAACTAACATCAACAGCTGTAGCAACCTTAATGTAATCAGGGCCGTACAGGGAAATTTCCTTCCAACAATAAGCATAAGCTACTGGCACAGCAATATATCACTGAAGTCAAATTGCGGCGAAACTGTGCGTGATAGGAAAAAACTAAAAACAGATTTGGAATCAGCATAAAAAGTTGAGGTAGTATCATATATTAGTTTTCAGTCATTTGATATCATGCAGACCAGTGTTATTATTTTTAAGAAAATTTCATTTATCGATCCCTGTTCTAACATATCTTCATAAGACTTACCTCTAAAGTCCAGCAATGATACAGGAGGCGTAGGGCATCAGCAATGGACGCATATTACGGAGGAGCTATATTAAAATTGCGTTATTCAAGGATTTATACTAGGCGTTGTCTTTTTCCCCTTTCCATCCTCTGCTGCCTTCACCGTTTCTTCTCTCAAAGCTGTCCATTCGTCTTGTAGTGCGTGCTTTTCCTCTATTTCAGTCCAATATCGCCTAATGCTGTGTTTCAAACAGTCAACAACCTCTGGTTCCCTCAATTTTACCAAATCCCATCACTTTAATCTTCTATCTTTTCGCTGTTTCTTCAGTATTAGTCTCCAGTTCGTAAACAATAAATGATAGTCAGATTCCACTTCGCCCTCAGAAATGTCTTGCAGTTTACAATCTGGTTCAAAATCTCTGTCTTAAAATTACTCTGTTTGAAACTTTCCACTTGAATCAAGTGTTAGCAATGACTAAATTATGTTACGTGCAAAACTCCACCAGGTGCGTTCCTGTTTCGTACCTTATTCCTACTTCATGTTCTTCTACTATTTTTCCATCCCTTCCTTTCTCTAGTATCGTATTCTACTCGCATATCACAATTAAGTTTTCATCTGCCTTAACTATCTGAATAATTTCCTTCATCTCATCATACACTCTTTCAATCTCTTCATCATTTGTGCCGGCCGGAGTGGCCGAGCGGTTCTAGGCGCTACAGTCAGGAACCGCGCGACAGATACGGTCGCAGGTTCGAATCCTACCTCGGACATGGATGTGTGTGATGTCCTTAGGTTAGTTAGGTTTAAGTAGTTCTAAGTTCTAGGGGACTGATGACCTCAGATGTTAAGTCCCATAGTGCTCAGAGCCATTTGAACCATTTTTTTTAAGTCCCATAGTGCTCAGAGCCATTTGAACCATGTTGAATCATCATTTGCGGAGCTGGTTTTCATTATCAGAACTGCTCCTGCATTACCTCTATCTGATTTTGTATTTCTAATCCCGTATTCACTTAACCAGAAGACCTGTTCATCCTGCCACCGAATATCACTAATCTCCACTATATCTGACATCAACCTATCGACTTTTCCTCTGACGGAACGCTTTGAGCACCTTAGTACGAGGATGGAACGTCTTGTTTACTATGAAGGTTAATAAAAATTTTAAATAATGAGAAAAACTTGTTTCATTCAGTGATTACTTCAATTTTAAATCATAGCTCATAACACAGAAATCATAATAAAATTTACAAAAATAGTATCGTCAAAACGTAAGAATAAAAGCCATGTTGTTAACAGTTTTTCGTAGAGCACTTATTCACAACCCGCGGAATACCAGTGTTAGGGCAATCCTGCTCTAGTACCCATCCAATTAAGGGATCTAATATTACACTCTTGGACACGTAGATTGGCAATTTTGGTTTTATTGTTAACGACGTCATTCTGAGTAGCCCGCCCCAGAGATCTCAGTGGGGAATTATTTTGCTTTATGAATATTTTACCCAAGAGGATGTCATCATCATTAAGCTATACAGCAGAGCTGCATGCTCACGAAAAAAACAAACCACAGCTGCAGCTTACCCTTGCTTTCAGTCGTTCACAGTACGAGCACAGCGAGGCCATTTTAGCTCATGTTGCAGGGCCAGATCAGTTGCCCCAGCAACTACTGAAAAGGCTGCCCCTTTTCAGGAACCGCGGATTAGTCTGGCCTCTCCACAGACATTTCTTCTTTGCGGTTGCACCTACCATACGGCTGTCTGAATCGAGGCACACAAGCCACCGCATCTCGACAAGGTCCATGGTTCATGGGTTGGGGGTATGTTCATATTGAATTGATAGATACCCGATGTCATTTTCGTCAGAACTGCCTCCGGATGGTCTGAGGAGCCAGTGGGCGGATCGTGATCAAATAAATAATATTTTACACAAGTCATCATATTTTACACAAGTCAGTATAAAACGGCATTTAGTTTGCAAAGATGCCTGCAATCAAACCAAATTATAACCTAAATAATAGATATTTTGTTTACTACGTTGAAATGTGAAACTTTATCAAACACATTCCAGAAATCAAGTAACGCGGTATGATCTTTGTCCATGTTAGTGTAGCATTACGGAAAGGACAAGGAATTAATTACATGTTATTAACTACATTCAAATGAAAATGCACAACATCTAATACCAAACACGCAGTGTAACTTGGCACTTCGTGCATGAGGTGCAGCGAGTATGTATAAACGACCCCTGCCTCTCACATCCACTGCTCACGCAAGGCAGACAGTGGTTTTTTAACCGCCAGTGTTTCTACAAGAACAGAGGTAATGACGACTTTTTATAGAAGAAACTGAAATTTTGTTACTACAGATTAGAAACTATTACCACTCATATAAACTAGGCTCGTGCGGCCGTTGTTACTGTCAGTAAAATTCTTCGGGGTACGTGACCTCATTGCCAATTTGTAAAATTCTCCGTCGTTTCGGCGACTCAACGGATGGGCTTCCTCAGGGTGTTTTGCTTACTGCTGAATAAGAAAACCTTAGTTCTTATATATTATTGTATGAAGCTGTTTTCGTAATTTGGCAGAGTACTGAGGATGAGGAGGAGCGATGTTAGACGTCTAACATTTCTGTCTCCCCCGAATTTTAATGGTGGCATTCCCATTGCACTCTTAATGTTATCACTCTTGCTTTTAATTTCAGCGAAGGTTGTTTCAGCTTTTATATATGCTGAGTCAGTCCGTCCGAAAATCATTTCTTTTCAGTTTCTTCATATTTTTCATACAGCCATTTCGCCTTAGCTTCCCTGCACTTACTATTTACTTCATTCCTAAGTGTCTTGTATTTCTGTATTCCAGAATTTCCCTGACCATTTTTGTACCACCTCCTTTTCTCGATCAACCGAAGCATTTCTTCTGTTCGTCATGGTTTCGTCGCAGTTACCTTCCTTGTAGCTATGTTTCTCTTGGCCCTTTTTAGAGATGTCCATTTCTCTTCAACTGAGCTATGTACAGAACTATTAACTACCGCATTATCAGAGAACTTCAAGCGTATGTCCTCATTCCTTAGTATTCCCACAACCCACTTCTTGGAGCATCATTTCTTCCAGGCTAGTCTCTTAAACTTCAACCTACTCGTCATTACTAAATTGTGATGTGAGACTAGATCTGCTTCTAGGTACGCCTTATAATTCAATACCTGATTTCAGAATATCTGCCTGACCATGATGTAATCTGAGTGGACGCTTCCCGTGTCCCCCGGCCTTTGCCAAGTCTACCGCCTTCTCTTGTGATTCTTGAACAAAGCATTCGCTCTTACTAGCTGAAATTTATTGGACTCAGTTAGTATTTCTCCTCTCTCATTCCTACTATCAAGTCCATATTCTCCAGTATACCTTCCTTCTGTTCCTTCCCCTTGCACTGGGCCGGAATTTCCGCCTGCATCTCCCCGTAAAAAAACCTTATTGCTTGCAGACACAACTCAGCCCCAATAAGAGAAGAAATTGAGTAAAATTTTTTTAAATCGTCTTAATAATAATAGTCTATAATGTGAAGGAAGCGGCGGAAACGCTCTCGCTACACAGAACTTCAGGTTCTGGGGAACTGCAATTGAGCCCGCAAACTTCAGCGATTTGCGTAGGTCGTTATCGATACACTTATACCTTTATGTCGTGTATTATTATTATGTTAAGTTCAATACCAGTGATTTTTAATAGGTATTTCCTCCTATACTGACGTCAACACACTGACGGAAAAATGCAATTGCATATCGTACACTGTCAAGTAAGACCACAGATGAAATGCCATAAATTGATCAAAATTAATCTGAAATTCTTTAGTATAATCACGTATGTAACAGGTAGCGCTCTAGAACTGTTCCTATAACGGAAATAATTTGTCTTACTCGTCGCCTTTAGGAGTAGCCAAGAATCACTACTAGCAATACACACGTTAGACCGCCTGTTAACATAAGTCACAGACCCCAAACGCACTCACTCCCCTACTGAACTTTTAGTAAAATCACATTAAAAGTTGATATATTTTCTGCCTTATTTTTTTTGGCTCTGAGCACTATGGGACTTAACATCTATGGTCATCAGTCCCCTAGAACGTAGAACTACTTAAACCTAACTAACCTAAGGACAGCACACAACACCCAGTCATCACGAGGCAGAGAAAATCCCTGACCCCGCCGGGAATCGAACCCGGGAACCCGGGCGTGGGAAGCGAGAACGCTACCGCACGACCACGAGCTCCGGACTCTGCCTTATTACTTACGCGTATACCTTCAGCAAAAATCCAAAATATTTCAAATTTATGGATTTTGACAGATATAATTAGCGATCTGTCCTGTTGCTACGGCAACGCCCGTCGGTAATGTAAACAATGTCTCTTTACGTTACAAAACTACATTCGTAAACTTTCAATTTTCGAAAAAAAATAAACGAATCGTTCGTATTTTCTGTACTTATAAGTAGATAACTCACTCTTACATCTTCTTAATCACATACTACAGCTCTAATTATTTTATCATGCTTTTATCAATTAAATGTTCTTGAAGTGAGGATCGTTCGATTCGTAAGTAATTTGGGTTACGCATCTTGCTTTCATTTGTTGCTCAAGAATCTCTGACTTCGACAGCTCTTTTCTACTTATGAATATTCCACAGTTTAAGATCTCACTTGTTTCTGTCATAAGGAATGATTTCTCTCAAATAGCAATTATTTAGTAACTTCGGGCTAAATGAGAAGGTGGAGACCAGATTCTGACTTTTACACAAAATACCAGTTTATTTCCTTCTCTTTACTTACTACGTACAGAGACAAACGCCCTCTAGTGAGTGGGTGACAGACAAAACTAAATTCTCGCTCGAAACGAAATGAAATAATTTAAAAATCAAACAAAAATCCTAGGTGCTTCCAAAACTTGTTAACTCAATTTAAAACACAAATTGCAAAATTGTCAGGCACTTCAGTTGTTAGCGATCGGCGATCCCACTAACAAAACCTCAATGAAAATGTCGCTCGTCACTATTAATTACAGGAATGATGGTTGCTGTGGAACTCCGCTTAATCATGGTTCAGCTAGGGTCTGGATCAACACGAAACTTACCTATCGCAACTCACGAAAAGGGACATTAGGACCACTTATCTTGCGTGGGCAGTCCTTCATAAAAGCAGAAAGAATTTTAAAAAACTTGGGTTTAAACGCCTTAATATCTGAATGCTGTTCGATTCAGAATATCTCTTGCTACAAGTGTACCAACTACACGATGGTAACTCATCGGAATATACAAAGTAAATCGCAGAAAGTTCTCTAGAATCAGTTAATTTAGAATATGAATCACTTTTATACCAAGAAACGATGGGGAGAATTGTGGAGAATCGTAAGCGACGTCAGACTATTCTGCAGCACTACATGCACATCGTCTCAGGAAGAAAACTTTAATTTTGAAAAATTCACGAAAAACTCGCACACGCTATGAAATACAACAAAAGTGAGAGAAAACTGAGACGGGATAGTTAACCAACTGTGAAAATTTGCCAGACATCGCTCTCGCCTGTGCACACGCAAGACAAAAAACAACTAGACACTGAGCTAAAATTTAGAATGTGGATTAAACAAAAGTGAAAAATAATCGATTCAACAGAAAACTTAGAGTGCGAAATACTTTAATGATTTTTCTGGAACTGACAGACTGCACAAGTTTCCCCAACCACGTAGAAGCATACACACGAAGAGTTACAGAGAATATGACGAAAAATCAACTCGCTAATTATCAAAAATTTATATCTAAGCACTAATTAATGAAGTAAAACCGAAGAAAACTCTGTAAAATTCCAGGTGCCTCACTGTACGAACATCATACTAATCTTAGCTCCAAAGTGAAGCGTTAACTTGACAGCTTTGATCTGGGCACCACCATGCCAAAACAAGAGTGACTATTTCTTTGGCTGGCCGCAGTGGCCGAGTGGTTCTAGGCGCTTCATTCCGGAAGGGTGCGTCTGCTACGGTCGCAGGTTCGATTCCTGCCTCGGGCATGGATGTATATGATGTCCTTAGGTTAGTTAGGTTTAAGTAGTTCTAAGTCTCAGATGTTAAGTCCCATAGTGCTTAGAGCCATTTGAACGATTTGAACTATCTCTTTCTCTGCTGGAGGTGCCCCTACAATTGTGTGTGAAGATCCTAACGGTTAGGCGGGGCACGTGACCGGCGCTGTGTCAACTTCTACACATCAGAGAAGTGACTACCTGTGATTCCTCTGTCCGGAGAAAAGTTGATTAACTAAACCGAACATAAGCTCACGTTCCTCCTCTCGCTACTTGGCGGGATTTCGAAATTGCGCATGCATTGCCTTAGCAAGACGTACAGCAAATTACGCAGAAAGAGGCGGAATAACTACTTGTCAAATGACAATTGTTTCTGTTATTTCTGGTATAGTCTCGTTCTCAGGTCGAATCAACAGACAGAATTGGCCTTAAAAGGTAGCAGAATTAATCTTAAAAGAAGCTAATCACGCAGAACACTGGCAAACACTTTTCACTTCGATTCATTAAAACCACAGTTTTCGCTTTTCTCTGTTTTTTTTTTTTTTTTTTTTTTTTTTTTTTTTTTCACTCCAGCCCCGCCATTGGCGGGTATGAAAATGATTAGAGTTGCAGTTCTCTGTGACAGAGTAGAATGTCCATCACAGAGGATTTGCGTTATTGTTACCAGGTCTGATAGGGTTTACTAGGGACGTCGACAGCGTCTGGTGTTGGGTGATCACTGTGAATGTCACGAAGATGTTGCATACTTGTGTGAGACAGTGTAATCAGAGTTTCTGACACAGCTTTAAAGGGACATCATTGTCGCTCTCCATTTGGCCGGCTGGTCGAAGCGTGCAATATCCGCATTTGTGGGGTATCTGGATGTGACAGTGACCCAGTGTCGCACTGCAAACAAATGTGACGATAGTCATACGCATTGTCAGGGTTCCAGAAGACCGCTTCTGACCATCACAAGGGAGGATCGCTACACGTTACACAAAGCCCATCATAATCCCTTCACATCTGCACTCGTCATCCGAGAGCAAGTAATGGACTTCCTACAACATTCCTGGTCATGCCGCACCACTGTTTGGAGGCTAACAACGACCAGACAAGGGAATTACAGTGCCACGTGTAGTCCGCTGCTAACACCACCCCACAAACGACTGCGTTTGGCATGGTGACCTGGCTGAGAAGCATGGACTGTTGCGAATGGCATAGCATTGTGTTCAGCAATAAATTGCCATTCTGAACTAATCGGCGAAAATGGAGACGACGTGGCGAGAGGGCCCATCTGTCACAGTGTGGGGAGCCATCAAGTATGACTTCCAGGCACGGCTGGTTTTGATTGAGAGAACTGTGATGGCACATGGACGTCCCGCGTCGTGTTTACATCTCATGTGACAGTATCGAGGTGCCATTATTCAACAGAACAATTCTCATCCACACATGGCATGTGTCTCTATAAACGGTCTACTTCGTGCTCAGGTACTCCTGTGTCCAGCTAGATTCTCAGATCTGTTCCCGATTTGACATGTGGTACCAGCTCCGACATCAACTCTGGCCCAGTGCCATTATCCAGCGTATCAGAGACTACTTACAACCGCTGTGGATCAGGTTGTCTCAGGAGGGGACGCAATGGATTTATGAAACCCTTCCTAACGGAATCAGGGCAGAGAGGGTGCAACAACATATTGATAATAGTATTCATATTGCTAAGTTCTTTGTAAATTTGACTAGCTAATGTTACGACTGAAATAACATCACATCCCCTGTCAACCCATAACGTTTCATTTCGTTTTCTTCTCTTCTTGGCCTGGCAGTGTGTAACAGTCCTTAAATGTTGCGTAATCAAGCAGTGTTCCTACCAACGGAACAACCACATAATATTTCAAGATCCCACACAAAAGTTGAAACGGCCAGTACCTACATATCCGCCAAACTTCTGTTGAAGAGGAGGGTTCAGATAGTTCATCTGGAAACCGTAAACCCGAACCCGGCAACTTGGGACGCACGTGGTTCTAGTGTACAAAGGAGTTTCATTGCAATGTACAATACGTGACAGACTGCACATTTACATGAGAAACAATGTGTAGTATGTTATGGAGCTACGATCCGCGATGTCCTTTCTGCCTACATTGTAATCCTCTAAGATATCAAAGAAAGCTTTTGGTGAGCTGTGGAAGTACTAGAGATCTAGTGCCACACTGAAACTTTATGGATGACAATGAAGTCTGGCTGCATCGAACGATCATAAGATCATTACTCCCCAAAGGCAAACATAAAGGTTTTGAATCTGATCTGGCAAACAGCTATTGAAATGGAATATTCAGACTGCAGCGGAGTTGGGTCAAAGTGGACAGGGGTTGCATGCCAAGGTCTGGCCATAATGTCCCCATCACCCGTGGCGACCGTATATATACACAAAATTTTATATATATATATATATATATATATATATATATATATATATATATATATATATGTATGTGTGTGTGTGTGTGTGTGTGTGTCCTGTTTGTAAGGGATGCAGAAGGCCCATGTCAATGCTTTGTCATAATACGTAGTAATTATGTATAAAGCAGATGTCCTGGTTCTAACATAAATGAGGCCAATCCTTCCCAGTCAATACAAAGTACCCAAAGACTTCCTGGAATTGCCATCCTGGGACCATTAGGAGGGGTAATATTTGGACAACGTGTACTGGCCTGGGAGCGACAGGGATATCGATGTAGACCACTTGCTAGATTAGATTCAGGCTGTGATGGACGTTATGTTGGATGTGGGCTCATATTGTCTGAAGCAAATGGTGGTAGATTTACACCACCATACGGTGGGTATGTCCTCTTAAAGTGATACCCAGGTGTTCATAATCACTGATTTGGCCACATTGAGGATGTTTCCCGAGGTTCTTCCATACTGTCAGAGACAAGAGACGGGGTTATATATTTCTGTAGGAGTATGTGCCAGGAGCAGAAGAGGTCATCCGCATGTACCCAGCAATGGAAAGTAATACTGTGTAGCTTGCGCCCCATAAGTTGGGATAGGAGAGTCCGATAAGGGGTTTAAGGGCGATGGAGAACAGCACAGTGGACACAGGACATCCCTATCTGACAGAACGCCATATTGAAATCGGTCCCACCTGTTGTCCATTGACTTGAATACTTGGTGTGGCAATGGTAATCAGACACCTCAGGGTGTCAACGAATGCTGAAGGGAACTCCATGGGCTTCACTACCAACAGAAAGAACTGGCGTTGGACCCTATCAAAGGCACTATCGAAGTCGATCAATACTAGTGCTACAGGGAGGCGACAGGAGAAGACAGGCAAGATGAGATCCAGTTTGCAGGTGGGCCCCATGCCCACGCAATGATGTCTGCTCTTGTGAAAGGATTGAGGCCAGTGCCATGTGTATGCATGCCGCCAATAGATGCACGTAAATCTTATAGTCCACATTGAGAAAAGTAAGTGGGTGAGAGTTTGTGATCTCTGGATCTTGGGACGGTCTATGTACTGTATTTGAAATACTGACCACAAAGGCCTTTGGCAGTTATAAGTTGAAAGTGAGCAGGTCCTGGAACATTTTGGTCCACGGCTGGATCATCAGATTACACAACGCCCAGCAAAATTTAACTGGAAGGCGGTCTGGATCTGGTGATTTTTTCGTTGCCCCTTTGGCGATAGCAAATGCCACCTCGTCCATAATAATTGCCATTCCAGACGGAATATGTCTGACAAGGACGTAACCTCTTTAGAGTCGAAAGTACCTGTAAAGTGTCGAAGAACATCCTCAGATGTTGCATTGCCTGTGGTTCTGTCGTTGTAGAACTGTCGGCAGCGGTCAAAAAAGATGGAGACAATAGCCGCCAGTGTGCTGACATGGTTTTCGTCTTGCATGAGGGGGGTGGTCATAAGCTGTTGAGGACAACGATGAGGGTCCTGTGTGGTACAGAGCATAGATGGTGTTTCCACTGGCACGATATCCTGTATCTGTGATCTCACCACCATACCCTGTAGCTTACTATGTGTCAATGGAAGGAACTTGGCCTTAATGCCTTTCATTCCCAGTGTATTTCAGGAGTTGGTGGGTGGTCGTCAAGTTCCCACAGCACAGTGTGGTAATAATTCATGGCGCTTTGGTACCATGCAGCTGATTCTTACCCTCAATGGACCAATTCCCTCACTATCATTGGTCTAGCGCGGAATCGTCCCAATATTCCCTCTTGTAATATCACAACATCGACATCTGATATGCAACTCATATCTCAGAGTAATTGTATCTTCACCATACTGTGAATCATATTAGTACTGACTTTTCATGCTTTCCTAATGGATTGTCTGTGACCACTCTGTATGCTCGTCATGGGGTCGCTGAAAGTTGACCCACCATCGTTGAGAGAGGTGACATTACCCCTTGCCACCCAACCATAGGGGAAAAGTTGTAATTCATGGGTGAGTGGCGCTAACTGGGTGCGTCAACGCCAGTGGGATCACCAATGCATCTTCTTCGTCATTTCCCCATACTGTTGTGGCATGGGAGTGTTCAATACCCACATGGTCTTCCCCTGTTAGGGAGTGGCCATACGATGCCAGCGGGGAGGCAACTGTCAACACCCACACATTGTTCTTTACACCATCCACAGAGGAGACAGGTGCTGGCATGCTCGTTGTGCATGGTTGACTGTCACTATCACAGTTAGCTGACAACAGCAGGCGGGTGACGTCCACGCATATGCTGTCATCATCCTAGTGTGTGGGAATGTTACTGGTTCTCGGTATCAACCTGCACCTCCACTTTGCTGCCATGGCAAATGTTGCTTGCAAACATGTCCCTCTGTGTCACACAATGGCAACAATTCCCACCATCAGCACCACAAGCGAGCCAAGTTCGGGCACGGTGATGACGCCAGTCGTGGTCTTAGGTGGAGGAAGCTGCTGTGCATTGGCCTCTCTGTCTTCTGGTCTCTGTATACGTCACTGGCAGAGTAATCAGGTTTAGTAGGGGCGTCGCGTCCGAAGGCAGTAATTGTGCAATCCGTCTCTGTATATATTCTGACCGAAGATGACATTCTTTTCTGCATCCCAAGCACATGCGGAGTTGCCCATCGTACACGATAATGGCTCTGCAGCTCCTGATGTGGAGGTAGGAGGAAACATAGCTATGGAGATAGATAAGTACTTGTTTGTCACTATTCAAGACGGAATATGTCTTCAACTGCGCCCATTTCTCGGCTACGTGGTCGAAGACCGTGCTATAGGGGTGGAGGGCTGTCAGCACAGTTTCTGTTGGTAGTTCAAAAGACAGCTCAAAAACTTTCAATACACACATCAAAAGAAGTATTGCAATACCTCGGTTCCGAGAATTCCGGAACCTGTACAGAAAATTGGAATAGAGATCAACATAAACTTCATTTCCGCCCTTTTTATTGCTCATCAAAACCACACATTGCATGTTGTACCACCACACAGCGAGACATTCAGAGGTGGTGGTCCAGATTTCTGTACATACCAGTACCTCTGATACCCAGTAGCACGTCCTCTTGCATTGATGCATGCCTGTATTCGTCGTAACACACTATGCACAAGTTCATCAAGGCACTCTTGGTGCAGATTGTCCCACTCCTCAATGGCGATTCGGCGTAGATCCCTCAGAGTGGTTGGTGAGTCATGTCGTCCATAAACAGCCCTTTCCAATATATCCCAGGCATGTTCGATAGGGTTCTTCGCTGGAGAACATGCTAGCCACTCTAGTCGAGCAATTTCGTATCCTGAAGGTAGACATTCACAAAACGTGCTCGACGGGAGCGCAAATTGTCATCCATGAAGACGAATGTCTCGCCAATATGCTGCCTATATGGTTGCACTATCGGTCGGAGGATGGCATTCACGTATCATACAGCCGTTACGATTGTCTGCTTGAAGGAATATGCGACGCTCATAGGTGAAGAGAACGTGATGCCAATCCTGAGCGGACCATTCGGCATGTTGTTGGGCCCATCTGTACCGCGCTGCATGGTGTCGTGGTTGCGAAGATCGACCTCGCCATGGACGTCGGGAGTGATGTTGCGCATCATGCAGCCTATTGCGCACAGTTTGAGTCGTAACACGATGTCCTGTGGCTGCACGAAAAGCATTATTCAACATTGTGGCGTTGCTGCCAGGGTTCCTCTGAGCCATAATCCGCAGGTAACGGTCATCCACTGTAGTGGTAGCCCTTGGATTGTCTGAACGTGGCATATCATCGACAGTTCTTGTCTCTCTTGCATGGTTGTTCACATCTTTGGGATGGTTTAGTGACATCTCTGAACAGTCAAAGGGACTGCGTCTGTGATACAATGTCCACAGTCAATGTCTATCTTTAGGAGTTCTGGGAACTGGGGTGATGTAAAACTTTTTTTGATGTGTGTATTTGGACCCCCAAAACTGGCGTGATCGGCGGTCACAGTGCCTAAGTTGCCATCTGTGTAGCAGACGCGGAGACCCCAACTTGCGTTCAAAAAAAATATGTATGTGAAATCTTATGGGACTTAACTGCTAACGTCATCAGTCTCTAAGCTTACACACTACTTAACCTAAATCATCCTAAGGACAAACACACACATCCATGCCCAAGGGAGGATTCGAGCTTCCGCCGGGACCAGCCGCACAGTCCGTGACTGCAGCGCCTTAGACCGCTCGGCTAATCCCCCACGGCACACAGATTTAATCTGCAAGGAAGTTTCATATCAGCGCACACTCCGCTGAGGAGTGAAAATCTCATTCTACCTTAAACTAATTTACACTAAGGACAACACACACACAGTGTAACCTCCCCACAAAAATTTTAAAAACAATATTTAATAGAAATGGAGCCAAGAAGCAATATTGTCCCCACAAAAATATTTAAATAAAAAATATAATAATAAATGAGAGCCAAGCGTAACCTCCCTAGCAATTAAATTTAATGACAATAAAAATGAGAATCGCAATCTGACCCAAGTATAAGTTCCTCACAAAAATAATGAAAAACAATTCAGTGCTAATGAAACTTCAGTGACAATGAAAATTCAATTAAACCGAAATATCGGTCTTTGGCCCTTGTGCAAAAATCAGAATTAATTTCTTACCTCATTGAAACTGCTTGTCAAATTTCTGCTCTTATTGTTAGCCACGGCTTGGAGGAACTGCATTGCAAATAATATTTTTTTTTAATTTAACTGAAACTTTCCTTTAAGGGAAATAAAGGAAATCGTAATTAAAATGATTTTTTTGTTAAAATTGCTTTGAAATCAAAATTATTATTGGGGCATTTGTTGGAAATTAATTACAATAAATAAACTTTACATTATCTGATGATTACCTTAATTAACAATATACCTCATTCAGCATCTTGACCAGAATGCCATGTCGACGCTCGCCGACTGCGTCCCGCTCGCGACCGTGACAGGACTAGACCACTACTGCCGACAGACTACATCACACAACTGCACTGGGCTGCTACTACTGACCGACTGTTCTGCATGACGACTACTAGCGTACTACTGGACGCAACTCAAGTGAGCTACTGTTATCGACAGACTGCTGCTCGCAACTCTCGCGCGGTCAGGCGCAGACTAACCACGATAAAAGGCTCTCTGGTCAAAGATTTTAACGTGCCTCACCATCGCTGCTACGTTACATACGTGTTTCAACACTCATGCCCAAGGGAGGACCCGAACCGCCGACGAGGGGAGCCGCGCGAACCGTGGCAGGGTGCCTAAGACCACGCGGCTAAACCGCGCGGCGGGGCGTCCTGATACTTCTGATCATTGTATACGACAGTGTTAGTGACGTACGCCGGACACTAGACGGAGAGCATATGGATTCCGCTTCGGCATAACAGCGAGTTCGAGGCTGAACCGTCTCCAGCCCACATTAAGGCTTGTACATTTCCTTGCTGGGCATGGCCTGTTCCAAACTTGACTCCACAGATTTGACAGACGAATGTGATTGTTACGTTTACGATACACGAGAATGTTGCGAGCATTCCCAACATGACAAGCGTCGTTGTAGAATGCTGAGTTTCATATAACAAGTACCAAACGAATTGGCACAGATGTATCAGAAATTTGTGGTGTATTTTACTTCATTTTTGAACATCGAGGCTCAAACAACCATGAAACGGTCCGCAAAATCCATCCGAACCCTAAAGCAAGATAGAATTTTAGATTTGTATACATTTAATTCTCTAAACATTTATAAAAAAACGTTGATGATTTCTCACATTAAAACAAACCAAAAGGTTCCTATGAACGTATGTTTGGAGAAACGCTGATACTGAGTTGCACTCTACCAGACAGGCAGCGACTGTAGTATAAAACAGGTCATGGTCGCTCGCAGCCTGAGTCTTCAAAGGAGTGACCGTTATTAAGTTCGCCATAGTCTTAGACGCTAGGTTATATACTTAATAGCTCAAGTCTTAAAGTGGAGATAGCGCTTTTAAAGCTGATGAAAAGCAGCATTGTTGACCTAGTTAGGAAATTCAAAGTGAAAGCCAGATGCGTCAGTATCAATGTATAACGCTTTAGTGCTGGACGCCTAGCTGCAGTTAGAACTTATATACTTGCAGTGCGACAGTTGGTTGCCTGATAAGTTTCATGATACGATAACTCTTGTAGACTTGTATAAAAATTTTCCTCACATAAATGTCCATGAATTCACAAGTTTCCAGCTACTGTTATGTCGATATTTGCACCTACACACTTGTGTGAGCAATTTTTTCCGCAGTGATGAGAAGCAATTCTATCCATAAAACCTCACTAACATACTTGAAGTTCACGTTCGAAAGCAGTGCTCAGAAAGTAGTACCATACAATGACGATTTACTGAAGAAAATATTAAGTATTCATTGCCCTCTAATGTTTCTATGTTGAATGTGCGAATAAAATAATCATGAAATACAAGTTTATGCCAATTTATACTTTCCAGAAACGACATTCATCATATGGCTACATCCGTAATAAGAAATTTCATGTTTCCTACTTACTTGTCCCGTGTTCTTTACCTCATCAATTAAAACAAGTGTAAGTTTCATTTCATTATCATTCCTCATCAATCCAAAAGTCTTGGGAAATAAATTTACCACGTAAGACATTAATTAGGCATCGAATAGCGACTCTTCTCCGTAGAACTAACGTTGGCGGCCACAGAATAGGTTGGTTGACAACAGCTACTCGTGCTGACCTGCCTTGATCCGATCCTTCCTCCCCTCCCCTTCTCTACCCTTACAGTGAGCCGAGCCGAGCTTGGAGAGGCGTTACGAACAAGCCATTTCAAGTCGCTGATATTGCTGCAGCTAATTCACTGTGTCTTCGTGTCAGTCCAGCGTCTAGGAAAGGTGTTGTCCAAAACCTTGTGGACACCCAAGCTGAAGTGCACTGACTTCTCATCGTGCATGAAATGTGAAGATCAGTTAATGAGAGAGACAATAGGAGAGTTGGAATGGGTAGCAATATAATCAGGTATACTGGTCCAATCTTTTACTGGGGTAGAATGCATGGTAGTCACTTGCCTCTCTTATCTCTCTCTCTCTCTCTCTCTCTCTCTCTCTCCCTCTCTCTCTCTCTCTCTCTCCCGTTCCCTCCCTCCCACCAACCCTCCCTCTGTACCTCTTATGTCCCCCTGGCTCTTTTCTTACTTTCTTCTTCTTCTTCTCTCTCTTTGTCCGCCACTTAGTATTGGCTAAGTAGTGTGACATAGTTTTGGTTTTTGGGTCTGTGCAATAAACAGCGTATAAAACAACTACAAATTTTCTTAATGTATTATGGAAAAAAACACATACCGATGCCCAGGTTGATGCCTTGTGCCTTGACTTCCAGAAGGCGTTCGATATAGTTGCCGCCTAATGAACAAAATACTAGCACACGAAATGTCAGACTAGCTGTGTGACTACCCTGAAGAGTTGCTAGCAAACAGAACACAGCACGTCATTCTTAACAGAGACAAATCTTCAGACGTAAAAGTAATTTCGAGCGCAACCCTAGGGCGTTTTATGACATAGTGAATAACATCGAAAGTTTCATGACGCTTCCCGCGAATGATGATGCTGTACACAGAGAAGTCACAACGCCATAAACTTGCAACGAAATGCAGGAAGGCCTCCTGAGGATCAGCGCTTGGTGCAGAGTTTAGAAAGTGATACTCAACTTAAATAAATGTAGCTTATTGTGCGCAAACAGTAAGATAGAGCCATTGTTGTATGATTACACGACTGCAGATCAATCACTGTGAACAGACCCATGCATAAAATATTTGTGAGTATGCATACGGAGTGATTTAAAGTGGAACAACCACATAAATCTAATAGCAATTAAGACAGATGTCGGACTGAGATTCATTGGAAGAATCCTTAGGAAGTGTAGTCCAGCCTCAAATGAGGTGACTTACAAAACCTTTGAATATTTCTCATCAGCCTCCAATCTGTGCCACGTAGGACTGGCAGAAGAAATAGAGAATATCCAAAAAAAGAACAGCACGTTTCGTTATGGTTCATTCAGCAAGCGCGAAAGCGTCACGGTAACTCCATTAGCAGGCGCTTCATGAGAGGCGTTGTGCACCACGTATGGTTTACTGTTAAAATTCCTGTAGCATGCGTTCCTAGAAGAGTTAGCCAATATGTAGCTACCTCCACTCAATATATATCTTCCTTCACCATACATCTCGCGACCGGCGTTTACCAAAAATCGTTCTTCCCGTTGATCATTCCCGACTTGAACAGGACAGAAGAACAGTGACAGTGGTACGAGCTGGCTTCAAAAGTAAGTCACGCATTACTATGGTAGGCCAAATACGAGGGTCACTCCAAAAGAAATGCACACTATTTTTTTAAAATCCATCTTTTATTCAACATGTTTGAAAGTTTTACAATGTGTAGATACATTCTTTAGGAACAATATTTTCATATCTCCACATAATTTCCATCCCTCTCAACTGCCTTACGCCATCTTGGGACCAGCGCCTGTATACCCGCACGGTAAAATTCTGGACCAACCTGTTGGAGCCACTGTTTGGCAGCGTTCACAAGGGAGTCATCATCTTCAAACATTGTTCCATGAAGAGAGTCTTCCAGTTTCCCAAAGAGATCATAGTCACATGGAGCCATGTCAGGACTGTAAGGCTCGTGTTTCAGTGTTGTCCATCCAAGTTTTGCGATCGCTTCCATGGATTTTTGACTGACATTGTCGTGCAACAGCAAAACATCCTGCTTTTGCCGATGTGGTCGAACACGACTCAGTCGAGCTTGAAGTTCCTTCAGTGTCATCACATATGCATCAGAATTTATGGTGGTTCCACTTGGCATGATGTTCACAAGCAAGAGTCCTTCGGAATCAAAAAACACCGTCGCCATAACTTTTCCAGCAGAAGGTGTGGTTTTGAATTTTTTTCCTTGGGTGAATTTGCATGATGCCACTCCATTGATTGCCTCTTCGTCTCTGGAGAAAAATTATGGAGCCATGTTTCATCACCTGTCACAATTCTTCCAAGAAATTCATCTCCACCATTCTTGTACTGTTCCAAAAGTTCGCTGCTTACCGTTTTTCTTGTTTCTTTGTGAGCGACTGTCAACATCCTGGGAACCCACCTGGCACAAACCTTTTTCAACGCCAACACGTTCAGTATTCTGCAAACACTTCCTTCCGCTATCCCAACGTAGCGTGATGATTCGTTCACTGTGATGCATCTGTCAGCAGTCACCAATTCGTTAACTCTCTGGACATTGTCTGGAGTGTGTGCAGTACGAGGCCTGCCGCTGCGAGGACAGTCCTCAATATTGCCGTGCCCGCTTTCATCACTGTTGTGTTGTGTACATAGTTCCGCGTAGTCAGCGCGTACACAACTTTCCCACTAGGCGCGCCCCGCTAAGCACAACAGCGCAGGCGCAGCGCTCGTCCGTCTCCGCTCTACGAGATGGCGCTGCCATAAAGACGGACCAAATTCTGCTTCCGCCGATCCGCGTATTAATATGTAACGCAGCCAATGAGATTGCTGCTAACGTACAACCTTTTCTTCTCGCGGATCACACTCGCGCAGTGATACATGAACGCTCGAGGTATTATAAGGAGTGTACAGACCTCCGATTTGTCAGTCTGCATTAGTCTGTAGTCAAGTTTCAGTCTGCGCCTAATAAGATTATCATATTCCTGTACATAGCCATGAAGAGAAATGTATAGACACGTTGTTAAGTATCAGAGATATGTGAGAATAAGATTAACGTACCAAGACCAAAGGAACTTCAGATTGTCAATTGTAAATTGCATCCAGAATCAAGTTCAGTAAGGTTTATGATTATTATTATTTTAATAAATGTGTGTGAAAATTAATCAAGTTCTGTTTAAAGTTGGTCACCGTCAATCTGCTACTCTAAGCGTGCAAGTGGCATTTCTATCGTCTGACCTAACGGCAGAAGATAAACACGCCACGATAAGACCACGAGACATATTGCTGACACTCGCCTACTTCGTTAGAGCGACAAGTCTAATAATCTGATGGTGTGTGTACCGAAGGTCTTACAGTACGCACACCACAATCACGTAACCTGCTTGCCCACCGAATAACTGTACTGCGATCGACAGCAGCATCTCCATACACCTTTTTCAACCTCTTGTGGATGTTTCCCACTGTCTCGTTTTCACAGCACAGGAATTCTATGATAGCACGTTGCTTCTGACGAACGTCAAGTGTAGCAGCCATCTCGAAGACATGCTGTGATGGCGCCACTCACGGGAACAGGTTGAACTAAGTATGAAAACAAGCGGGAAGGATGTATCTACACACTGTAAAACTTTCGCACATGCAGAATGAAAACTGTATTTTTACAAGAATAGTGTGCATTTCTTTTGGAGTGACCCTCATAACTTTTATTGAATGCTGCACTACACTACAAAGTGACACAGATACACAACACTGTTTCCCAAAAGTCACCAAGTCTCTGTAAGCAACAGTCGGAACGTCCTACCAGTCGTTCAGTTTCTCGACAATAGAAATCCGTTCCTTGATCGCGGAGCCATTCAAGAACTGCTGCTTGAATGACATCGTCGTTAGAAAACATTTTCCCAGATATTCTTCCCCGATTGCCTGGACCAATGTCCATCGCCTGTGGTCGATATCGATGGTCTTTCTCCCTGATGAGCAACACCCACGTCTGTGCGGCCTTGGTCAAATTGTTGGCATTATTTCACTGCGGTTGAATGCATTTCGTCAATATATCGCTAGAGTTTTGTGGTATATCGGTGTAGAACTTAAGACTTTGCGACCGAACCGCCGAATCTTTCCATTAGTAAATGGGGTATGTTCTCATGGGACTCCGTTGTTTTAACCCCTCCACTGACAGAATGACCCGCTTCCTACTTCCGTATGTATAAAGCCAATACGGACTTGTAGCTGTCACGCCTTTGCGCTTACTGCTACGTATCTTAACCATAAATAGCTCAGCCCTAATGGTAAGAGTTAGTAGTGAATTCTGGCGTTATTAATCTTTGAAGACAGCACAGCTGCCACAAGCTCAGCTCACTTTTACTCCACTCCTACTCTCGCCATTACACCACATTAACTAGGTGCTACATGGACCTTGCTAAAATCACTTGCGTATACATTTTTGACCGTTACTCGCCAGTATTTACCTAATGATTAGTACACTCCTAACCGGACTATTTCCCAAAGAGCTGTGGTGATTGAACGGGTTCGATCCACGGCCTACAGTGCCCTACAGTTCACACGGTAACACTGCCTACCTGACCCACTTAACTTGGTAGTGAGCTTATGTATCCAATCACCACTGCTAGCAGCAGTGGGTAATCCTATCAGCACGACGAGAGCAGCAGACTTACCGTCGAATCCTCCTGAAAATACTTATAACTACGGTCGCCAGCTCTGAAGGAGCAAAAGAATAAATAAATTTTTTGGCTCGTTTCAAAGTGAAACGGCTCGAGTTGAATTTAAACTTAATTCTGAATATTACTATTTCTGACCATTCTAGGTGATTCTAGGAAGCAAATACTCTCTCAATTTCTGTGAGTTGGCTTGGTAGTTACCACCAAGACAATTTAAGCAACTTAGGTTAACAAACTTCTACCCTTCAACTTATTTAATGATTTTGGGATATTACTCTTTGGACAATTGCTATAGAATTAGTTAAGTGACTTTACTTGAAAGGTTACTCAGAAATATTTAAGTAACTATAAATAGGCGACTCATTCTGGTGTGACCATTGCTCTTTTCTGGTTCTTATACGCTAAATTATTCTACACCCAAAAGAATTGTAAATGAAAGAGGCGATGGTGGCCTCAGTCTGATTTCACTACACTATGTTTCAGGTTACTACACTTTACAATGAACAACATGCCTCGTAATTTTACTCATTACTATATTCTGCACTTGCACAAAAGAAAACTGGTATTCTCCTTTTACATGTATACAAAGTTCGACTTAACAATTTCAAGCGGTCTTGCCTTGGGTAGACGTGTCGGTGCTGGTGGTGAGATGCATGTGGCTAACGCAGCTCTTCCTCTTCACGCCTCGCGCCCTTAATGGCGGCTGGAACTACGAGCTGTAGCACTCGTATAAGCTACTGCGCGTCCGCCATAAAATCTGGGCGCAGGAACTCTTACAATCGGCCCCAGTGGCATAGAGACGGCTTCGACAACCATTCGTCGCGTTCCACTCCACAAACGGCGACGATATTCGCCTCTTCGCTGTTGCACAATCACTTTTGCGTGAGCACAGTTACGCACGTCCGCTCACGTCAACACTCCCCAGGCCATTCCATTGTTCCGTCCCTGTGTCTCCAGCTACCTCTAGCTATGCTCGTATCACCAAGAGTGGGGCGTTCCCCTACCACCTTTTCACCGAAATCATTTAGTATCTAAGAATATTTATATTTATTACCCTGGAGTTCATACCAGTCATAATAATTTACTACTAGCGCTTTATAACATTAAATCATACAGTAATAGCTTATAATTACCAAGAAAAAGAATGCATTTGACTCCGATAGCATAGTGCATTGTCTGAGACAGCGCTAATTCCCAGTTTCGCCAATAGATGGCATCAGGGTGCACTCCCTGGCAGTTTCACACCAGCGCGCCCGTTTCCGACGCGCGGGCTCCAAATTACTGTCAGCCCACCATCATTTCAGTTCCGTTACACATGCCCCACTTCTTATTGAAGTATCTAACAGTGATAATTCAATAAGAAGTCTCTCCTCTAATGAATCTGAAATTTTCGTTAAGCTTTTTACCAAGGGTTTTCCCTTTCTTACTGATACACCTCGGTACTTATATTACTTATTTAAAATTAAACACCAATTCTTTCTATCTTTCCTGCTAAACATTACATAAATGATTTACATATATTCTTTACAATTTTCTTACATCTAAACACAGTACACTTTATACATCTTTTTTACAAAAAATTTAAATACACTTCTTTTATCTCAGGCAAGTAAAACACACGTTATGCGCCTATTACTTTATAGCCCGTCCTTTTCACTTTACCTCCTCACTTTTCTACCTCTTCCACAACACTTATTTACACATCTATTAAGGCTTTCTTAGAAGCTCAGTCTTTCCCAGTCTGTTTAGTCTCTACTTAAACTAGAAGTTTCATTAGAATACTGCAACATATTTTAGTGAACATTTACCTTTCACATAGAACAAAAGAAACAAAACTATTTACATATTGGTTTACTTTAATATTTATTTATATATTTATTTTCAATCTGGTAGAATTCGTGGCTCATACCTTTTGAGATCCACTATGTTTCTCACTCCCAGGCGTTTGCCTGTTACTGGATACTCTAAATAATAAGCATTCACATTGGGTATGGACACTATTTTAAATGGTCCATTGTATATATATTTAAATTTGCTGATCTCGTTATTAATTTCACTTGACTTTTCATGTGTTTTTACAAGAACGAGATCACCTATTTTGAATTTAGGATTCCTTACTTTTTCGTCATGACGACGAATTCTCGCATCTGCTTGTTTTCTCATCTTGTCTTTTACTAAGTTCTTTTTACTATCATAATCTAATTCAACTCTATCTGGAAATTCTAGTAGGTCTTCTACTAGACTTTTACTTCTCGTCTTTTTCAGGATTTCTTCTGGAGTGAATCCAGTGCTCTCGTTTTCTAATGAATTAATGATTTCTTCGAATTCACTCACATACATGCCCCACTTCTTGTGGTTACTATGACAGTACGTCCTAAATAACCGACCTATCTCACGCATATATCTTTCTGCCGGATTGCTTGATGGGTGATAAGCTGAGATATGGACCACTTCTACCTGTTTCTCAGTTATCCCATCCTTCCACATTTTTGAGCAAAACTGAACACCATTATCTGATAGTATTCTCTTTGGCTTCCCTACTTTCACAAAATAATCACACACCATTTTATCATACACAGCTCTGGCAGTAGCTTTTCTCAAGGGATATAGCTTTATATACTTTGAGAAAAGTTCAACTGCTACAAATATGTACACAAAACCCCCCATGGTTTTCGGTAATGGTCCAAAGATATCTACTGCTACTATTTCTAATACTTCATCAGGTTTTATTGATTGCATTTGTTACTTTCGCCTTTTGGCATAGATCACAAGATCTTATCCTCTGTGCTACCCTTCGTGCCATGTTGTTAAAGGTAATGCATTCATCTAACTTATCAGTACACTTCCGTGCACCACAATGGCCATATGCCAAGGTGAACATAATCTATCAGCACTTCAGTGTGTTGTTCTGGCCAACATACTCTCCACTTCCCTGGATTATTTAATCTTTGAAGATACAGTACACCTTTATGTATTTTATATGAAGCCCTTATGTTAGTTGCATCCGGATTGTCAAACTTGACCTTTACCGACTTGAGTGCATCATCATCACTTTGATATCTTCGCATATTCCGACATATTTCCCTAATTTTTTCGCTCCCTTCCGCTTTTTTGAAGTAATTCACCTCAAAAACATCTTCCCTATTCTTTACACTTTCTAGTGTCTCACATCCTTCTGGTAATCTCGACAAAGCATCCGGTACCGCATGTTCTTTCCCTTTAACATACTTGATCTCTATATCAAATTGTTGTAAAAACAGCGCCCATCTGGTCAACCTGTTATGTAACAATCTGCAGTTCTTCAAAAATATTAAAGCTTTGTGGTCTGTAAGGACCACAGTCTTATGCCCCCATAAGAAAAGTTGAAATTTCCTAAAACCCCATACTATAGCTAAAGCCTCCTGCTCTGAAACCGTATAGTTTCTTTCGTACTTAGACATGGTTCTACTCGCAAATGCTATTTGTCTATGAGTTTTTTCCCCATCTATCATTACCTCCTGAAATATGGATACTCCCAATCCATAATCTGAACTATCTGTTGCCATGTGGAATGGTTCACACAGGTCAGGGTGCCCTAACTTTATGTTTTTAGCCAAATTGTCTTTTAGCCGGTTGAATGCTGTTTCACATTCCTCAGTCCATATATACACACTGTTCTTCTTAAGTAGATTGTTCAGATGTGGGCTATTGAACACCTGATCATCCACATACTTACGATAAAAGGAACAAAGTCCTATAAATGACTTTAGTTGTTTTTTATTCTTGGGAGCCGGACAATTTCTTATTGCTTTGACTTTATCGGGATCTTTTTCAATTCCCTCTGGTGTTACTATGTGACCTAAAAACTTTATTTCTTTCTTCACAAACTCGCATTTTTTCAGGTTCAGGGTCATTCCTCCTTTAATTAAAGCTTTGAACACCCTGTCACATAACTCTATGTGCTCTTCCCATGTCCTTGTAGCAATTAACAGATCATCTACATAAACCGTGATTAGCGAACTAAGTTCACTCCCTAAAATCTTGTCTAAAGCCCGAATGAACACTGAAACTGAAGTATTTAGGCCAAATGGTACCACTGTGAAATGGTAGCATTTGCCATTGAATAAAAATGCCGTGTACTTCCTAGACTCCTCACTTAATGGGATTTGCCAGTATCCTGCAGTTAGGTCTAAACTAGTCATGTACTTTACACCATTAAACTTCTGCAATAAATTATCTATGTTCTCTGGACGATCCAACTCCCTCTTCACTACTTTATTCAGAGTACGAGCATCTATCACTATTCGTACACTTCCATCCTTCTTACCTACTATCACCAGTGGGTTATTATATGGGCTAGAACTCCGTTCAATGACCCCACATGAACCCATTTTATCTATTTCTTTTTGAACTGCTTCTTTCTTAGACAAGGGTACATTATATGGTGGTTTAAAGAAAGGTTCATGCTCCTCTACCTCCATGCAGTACTCATAATTTATCACTCGTCCCGGTTTGTCCGAAAATACCTCCTGATTTTCTTTCAGAATTTGCCATAGATCCCCCCTTTGGGCATCAGATAGTCCTTCCGTTTTATCCACTACATTTCGAAGGAGTGTCTCCTTATTTCCATCTTCAACTATCTGCCTCACTAGACACCAATCGAATTTTTGACCTATTCCTGAATCATGATCATCTCTAAATTCTACCCATCTCAGCTGGCTCTCTTCCATTACTCTAGATGATTCAAATGGTATTTCTAAGATCGCACTATCAACTTTACAAACTATTATCCCTTTGTCACAATCTATAATTACTTTCTGTTTTATTAACCAGTCAATGCCTAAAATGATCTCGGCACTGAGCTCTGGAACTACTAAAAATGCATTCGAGAATAGCTTGTTTTTTATCTTAAATTCCATCATCACTTGATGTTTAACAGGTTTACTACATTTCCCTGTCGCCCCTATCACTTTAACACCTGTTACTGGCATCATGACTACTCCTCGTTGCTCTTTGATCATCTCAAAAAATGCGTGCGAAATAGCACTTATTTGAGCACCAGTATCCAACAATACATATAAATCGTATCCACATATATTAATGGGTAGGATTGTTTGCATCCTATTGTCCTCTTTCATACTTTCTTTATCTTCCCATAATAAATCCTTTTCCACCGCCAAGTCTTGCCATATTATTTTTCCGGTTTTTATACTGACCATTCCATCCGGAGGTTTCTTTCTCCTTTTCATCCTAAATTCTTTCACCACTTTTTCCAATAGTCCTTCGTCTAGGCTCTTTAATGCCATCTCGTTCTCATTCGAATCTGTCATGCCTGAACTCTCGGTTGCGGGATCGGAAACTTCCTCTACTTCTTTTTCTCCCTGGATGCTTTCTGATGATTCTGACGATAATTCCTCCTCCTTAGAAATATGACCTTCTTCGGATTCAAATAATTCTTGCAAATTATAATCCATTTCTCTACTTTCCCTTTGTTGGATAGTACATTCGCCACTCTTACTTTCATTACTTTCCCCTACTAATGGAATTCCAGTCTCACTCAACTCATTCGCTTCAGTACCACAGGGATCACAACACTCTTTCTCTTGGTTAGATACACTTTCTCTAATTTCTTTAAAAGAATCTTCATCACAGTCATGTACTCTTGCTGTCACTAGGTACACATCATAATCGGTATGGCTCTCTAACACTGTCATATTCGGGTCCAAATTAATCACTTGAGTGGAAGATCTTTCTAATTGTGCTGGCTGGCTTTTGAGCTGATGTACATATTCTGCATACGAGGTAATTTCTGAATCGGCATGCGTCTCTGCACTATGCCCCTTTTTCTTATCCACCCTTTCCTCTTTAATTGCTTCTCGATGCGATTCGTCGACTATTCGTACGAACCTTTTACCATAAGTCACATCACTCCTACCTTGCCCCTGCCTCTCTGCACAGTTGCCATCCCCACCGACAAACAACGCCTTCTCTGACTCTTCCATCATCAATTCGTCACTCTGACCTCGAATTGTACTTATTTCATTCACGTGAGCCTTCACATCCGACCGATATTCTTTTCCTACTTCATTTCCCTTAATAATTCCTCCCTGCTCTCTCTCCTCTGTTTGTATCCCTGCATTATACTTCGCAAAGTTTCGTTTATGTAACTGCTCTTCAGGCGAACGACGCACTATCCTACTATAGTACTGACTACTCCGATCTTCTCTATATTTGGGCCATTTCTTTCTTTCCGCGCGCGTTAGGCCCTTGACCTGCGCGGTATTTAGTTTTCCTGATTTTGATAATGCATCCCGTTTCCCTGATAGTGTCCTCTCCCTCGCTGAGAGTTACCTCCTCGACCTCTTCCTCTCATCATGTTAATTTGCGGTTCATTCCTACCACCTTTTACTATTCCATTCTGATTTCTGAAACCTCGAAACTCTCTAGTTTCCCGCCACCTATCTTCATTCTCAATTTTTTCTAAAAATTCATCGAATGTTCGATGAGTGCCTCCTACATAACGCTTTGAATCGTCAGGTAGCTTTTTCCACAACTCCCACACTATCTCCGATTCTGATCTACGATCTTTAAGATACTCCAAACGCTTGAACCATCCTTCACAGTATTCTTTCATGAGCCCACGCCCATGTTCTGGCATTCTGGCGACAACGAATTCTCTCCACAACCTATCCCTCTGTTGTGTGCCCCAGAATTCCTCAAGGAACTTTTCTTTGAAGTCTGTAAACTTCAAATTGTCGATATCCAAATTCAATCCCCAACGTTTAGCATGACCTGCTAAAGCGTCTATTACTAAATTAATTTTTTCTTTATCCGACATGTCTGTTGGTAAGACACGTTCACAATTTTTTATAAAATCCATTGGATGCCATCCACCTTGTTTCTTTTGAGGATCGTATTTTTCCTCCCTACTCAGTATTTCCGATTTTTGCATTACCAATGGGATACCACTACAGTTAAGAAACGTCTGATTCTGAACTTGCTGACTTAGCAATTTTATCTCATTACGCAGTGTATTTTCCTGCTCCTGCACACATGCATCAAAACTCAACATGGTATTGCGCAGTGTTTCAATATCAGCTGCCGTTTCTTTAACAATCTCTTTCTTTACAACTGGTACTATCACCTGTAATTTACTTTCAATTATCGGTTCTAATTTTTCACTAACCAAAGGTTCCACTGATTTCTCTATTTTCTGAATTTCGGTATCAAATCTTTTCTCTATTTCTGTGACTTTTCTCTGAACATTTGTTATTTCAGCCCTAATGCTATTTACTGATTTGTTTACCTCTGTGATACGTTGGCTTTGCGTATTCAAAATATCTAAATTGGCTTTTATTTTACCAGATAGGTTTTCATCCAGTTGGGATATATGACTAGCCATTTCTGCTTTCAAACTAGCATTCCCTTCTCGAATTTGCGCCATCATACTATTTAACAAACTTGTTAATTCCATATCCTCTCCCTTGTGATTTGCATCCACAGATACATTGGGTTCACTTTTCACAACCTTTGGTTTCACTTCCCGTTCCTCCTGTTTTGTGGGTGTGGATTCATCTATAGGATTTTCCAACCCTACAACAGTATCTATGGTCCCTAATTCTGGGTCTGACCTTGTAATGTTTTTGTCTTGCTTGTTACTATTCGACTCCATCTTATGCTGCTGTATTTCGTGCCTAATAGAGATGTTTATTAAACCAAGTATTACTTGTTTAACTTCTACTATTGGACTTCCTTTTGCTGCTTTGCAGGTTGTCGTCTTGAACTTACCAATTGTGGTATATATGTCTACAACAGAATTTTAAATTTAAAATTTTCTTGAAACTACAAATTTATATAAAACACTTTTATTGCAGCCATTATTCTACAAACTTGGTAAGTCCTGTCACGGTCGCCACATGCGACCGAACCGCCGAATCTTTCCATTAGTAAATGGGGTATGTTCTCATGGGACTCCGTTGTTTTAACCCCTCCACTGACAGAATGACCCGCTTCCTACTTCCGTATGTATAAAGCCAATACGGACTTGTAGCTGTCACGCCTTTGCGCTTACTGCTACGTATCTTAACCATAAATAGCTCAGCCCTAATGGTAAGAGTTAGTAGTGAATTCTGGCGTTATTAATCTTTGAAGACAGCACAGCTGCCACAAGCTCAGCTCACTTTTACTCCACTCCTACTCTCGCCATTACACCACATTAACTAGGTGCTACATGGACCTTGCTAAAATCACTTGCGTATACATTTTTGACCGTTACTCGCCAGTATTTACCTAATGATTAGTACACTCCTAACCGGACTATTTCCCAAAGAGCTGTGGTGATTGAACGGGTTCGATCCACGGCCTACAGTGCCCTACAGTTCACACGGTAACACTGCCTACCTGACCCACTTAACTTGGTAGTGAGCTTATGTATCCAATCACCACTGCTAGCAGCAGTGGGTAATCCTATCAGCACGACGAGAGCAGCAGACTTACCGTCGAATCCTCCTGAAAATACTTATAACTACGGTCGCCAGCTCTGAAGGAGCAAAAGAATAAATAAATTTTTTGGCTCGTTTCAAAGTGAAACGGCTCGAGTTGAATTTAAACTTAATTCTGAATATTACTATTTCTGACCATTCTAGGTGATTCTAGGAAGCAAATACTCTCTCAATTTCTGTGAGTTGGCTTGGTAGTTACCACCAAGACAATTTAAGCAACTTAGGTTAACAAACTTCTACCCTTCAACTTATTTAATGATTTTGGGATATTACTCTTTGGACAATTGCTATAGAATTAGTTAAGTGACTTTACTTGAAAGGTTACTCAGAAATATTTAAGTAACTATAAATAGGCGACTCATTCTGGTGTGACCATTGCTCTTTTCTGGTTCTTATACGCTAAATTATTCTACACCCAAAAGAATTGTAAATGAAAGAGGCGATGGTGGCCTCAGTCTGATTTCACTACACTATGTTTCAGGTTACTACACTTTACAATGAACAACATGCCTCGTAATTTTACTCATTACTATATTCTGCACTTGCACAAAAGAAAACTGGTATTCTCCTTTTACATGTATACAAAGTTCGACTTAACAATTTCAAGCGGTCTTGCCTTGGGTAGACGTGTCGGTGCTGGTGGTGAGATGCATGTGGCTAACGCAGCTCTTCCTCTTCACGCCTCGCGCCCTTAATGGCGGCTGGAACTACGAGCTGTAGCACTCGTATAAGCTACTGCGCGTCCGCCATAAAATCTGGGCGCAGGAACTCTTACAATCGGCCCCAGTGGCATAGAGACGGCTTCGACAACCATTCGTCGCGTTCCACTCCACAAACGGCGACGATATTCGCCTCTTCGCTGTTGCACAATCACTTTTGCGTGAGCACAGTTACGCACGTCCGCTCACGTCAACACTCCCCAGGCCATTCCATTGTTCCGTCCCTGTGTCTCCAGCTACCTCTAGCTATGCTCGTATCACCAAGAGTGGGGCGTTCCCCTACCACCTTTTCACCGAAATCATTTAGTATCTAAGAATATTTATATTTATTACCCTGGAGTTCATACCAGTCATAATAATTTACTACTAGCGCTTTATAACATTAAATCATACAGTAATAGCTTATAATTACCAAGAAAAAGAATGCATTTGACTCCGATAGCATAGTGCATTGTCTGAGACAGCGCTAATTCCCAGTTTCGCCAATAGATGGCATCAGGGTGCACTCCCTGGCAGTTTCACACCAGCGCGCCCGTTTCCGACGCGCGGGCTCCAAATTACTGTCAGCCCACCATCATTTCAGTTCCGTTACAACTTTTTGCCCACAACCATCGTACTATCCCACGTACTTCAATTTTCGAGTAAGAGCGCGAGATTGCGTGCCTTGCACTCTTGTTAAATTTTGTTGCAATGGCACTCACTGTTTGACATGGGTCTTTTCTTGGCTGTTGCTCTATGTAACGGTCGTCTACTTCTGTAGTTGACCTTGGTCGACCGCCTTCTCTGCTTTGGCCAGCAGTGCTTATGGTTCGGAACGCTCGCCATGCACGTTAAGCAGTGCTGTGCGTAATAGCAAACTCCTGGGATACATTCATCACACTTCGTCCTTCTTTCAGTTTCCCGATGATTCTTCCTGTCTGAAGTCATCCCTATGTTGTTTTCAGGCCATGCTGTAACGAAGAACACCATCAACTGTGTCGTGTTGTGGGGACAGTCTCTTTTGGTGTTATAGTCACACTGACCTCAGGTCATGTGACTTACAGCTTTCTGTGCACGACTGATAGACCTCTGGAAACATTCTCCCGCACTTTTATTCATTTCCACCGAATTGTTAATATGTTGTGTTACTTAATCTATCTTGTCCTTACGTTTTGCAGAGCAGTCTACATAGGTAACTAGTTTAGCAACCGCTGCTTTGCTCGCACAGACTGTGGTATGCATTTTTTTTTTTTTTCTGTATTCGAATTTTTATGTTGTTCACAAATTGCAGCATCACCTTCCAAACTTTTCACGCTAGTTAATGCCATAGAAGCATGGACTTTTCCTATGTATTTTTGACCAAAAACCGATTCTGGAAGCTGGAGTCCAAGATCTTTGTAAACCATGCCTTTTGTCTTCTTGCGGTGGTATTCCCACAGAAACTTTCATCTCGTAACACATATTTCTTTATATCTAACTGAGAAGTGAAATATCAATTTTTTAAATATAACGAAAAATTTTCTTAAAAATTTGCTTCCCCAATTTCGCTCACCTAGGGGCTAATACCCAGAAACGGTGAAACACCTGTTTTTTGGTTTCTAACAGAGAAGCCAAATATAAATTTTCACAGATTTAGCTTCGACAATGCTTGCATAATGAAATATTTCCATAAAAACAATAGGAATTGAATTTCGACAAACAATGCAATGCGTATCTTTTACAATTCTAACCGAGAAGCCAAATTCAAATTTTCTTTGATTTAGCTTTAAAAATGCTTAACGATATATTTTCTCAAACCATTTCATCCCCTATTTCACCCCATCAAGGGTTGAATTTCCAAAATCACTGAAACACGTATTTTTTTAATTTGTAATCGAGAAGTCAAATACCAATTTCCATAGATGTAGCTTTAAAAATGCTTCAGTAGTTATATACTAATGATTTATTTTCAAAAGAACTTGCAGCCCAATAGGGTTTAAAATGCCAAAAGTTCTGAAATACGTATTTACTTCTATATGGCCGGGGAACCAAATAAATTATCGTAGGTGTAGTTCTGAAATTGACTTAATAGCGACATTTTTCAAAAAGATCTTTCATTCCCTAGGGGACGGAAGATTTCCTCACTAGGGGCGACATTTCGTAACTCCCTTCTCAAACGACGCCTATTGTATAAGATCAACACCCACTCCAAATTTCAAGTTTCTGTCCTTAGTGGTTTGAGCCGGCCGATGGTGAGTCAGTCAGTCAGGACACTGCCTTTTATGTACAGGGTGGTCCATTGATAGTGATCGGGACAAATATCTCACGAAATAAGCATCAAACGAGAAAACTACAAAGAACGAAACTGGTCTAGCTTGAAGGGGGAAACCAGATAGCGCTATGGTTGGCCCGCTAGATGGCGCTGCCATAGGTCAAACGGATATCAACTGCGTTTTTTTAAATAGGAACCCCCATTTTTTATTACATATTCGTGTAGTACGTAAAGAAATATGAATGTTTTACTTGGACCACTTTTTTCGCTTTGTGATAGTGGCGCTGTAATAGTCACAAACGTATAAGTACGTGGTATCACGGAACATGCCGCCAGTGCGGACGGTATTTGCTTCGTGATACATTACCCGTCTTAAAATGGACCGTTTACCAATTGCGGAAAAGGTCGATATCGTGTTGATGTATGGCTATTGTGCGTGTACTATGTATGCCGCTCGGTATCCTGGACGACATCACCAAGTTTCCGGACCGTTCGCCGGACAGTTGCTTTATTTAAGGAAACAGGAAGTGTTCAGACACATGTGAAACGTCAGCCACGACCTGCAATAAATGGTGATGCCCAAGTAGCTGTTTTAGCTGCTGTCGTGGCTAATCCGCACGTCAGTAGCAGACAAATTGCGCGAGAATCTGGAATTTCAAAAACGTCGGTGTTGAGAATGCTACATCAACATGACTGCACCCGTACAATATTTCTATGCACCAGGAATTGCATGGCGACGACTTTGAACGTCGTGTACAGTTCTGCCACTGGGCACAAGAGAAATTATGGGAGGATGACAGATTTTTTGCACGCGTTCTATTTAGCGACGAAGCGTCATTCACCAACAGCGGTAACGTAGTAACGTAAACCGGCATAATATGCACTATTGGGCAATGGAAAATCCACGATGGCTGCGACAAGTGGAACATCAGCGAGCTTGGCGGGTTAATGTATGATGCGGCATTATGGGAGGAAGGATTATTGGCCCCCATTTTGTGGATGGCAATGTAAATTGTGCAATGTATGTTGATTTCCTAAGTAATGTTCTACCGATGTTACTACAAGATGTTTTACTGCATGACAGACTGGTGATGTACTTCCAACATGATGGATGTCTGGCACATAGCTCGCGTGCGGTTGAAGCGGTATTGAATAGCATATTTCATGACAGGTGGGTTGGTCGTCGAACCACCATGGCCCGCACGTTCAACGGATCTGACGCCCTCGGATTTCTTTCTGTGGGGAAAGTTGAAGGATATTTGCTATTGTGATCCACCGACAACGCCTGACAACATGTGTCAGTGCATTGTCAATGCATGTGCGAACATTACGCAAGGCGAACTACTCGCTGTTGAGAGGAATGTCGTTACACGTATTGCCAAATGCATTGAGGTTGACGGACATCATTTTGAACATTTATTGCATTAATGTGATATTTACAGGTAATCACGCTGTAACAGCATGCGTTCTCAGAAATGATAAGTTCACAAAGGTACATGTATCACATTGGAACAACCGAGTTCTGTATTTTAATTTATTGTCAGTGCATTGTCAATGCATGTGCGAACATTACGCAAGGCGAACTACTCGCTGTTGAGAGGAATGTCGTTACACGTATTGCTAAATGCATTGAGGTTGACGGACATCATTTTGAACATTTATTGCATTAATGTGATATTTACAGGTAATCACGCTGTAACAGCATGCGTTCTCAGAAATGATAAGTTCACAAAGGTACATGTATCACATTGGAACAACCGAGTTCTGTATTTTAATTTAAAAAAACCTACCTGTTACCAAATATTCGTCTAAAATTGTGAGCCATATGTTTGTGACTATTACAGCGCCATCTACCACAAAGCGAAAAAAGTGGTCCAACTAAAACATTCATATTTCTTTACGTACTACCCGAATATGCAGTAAAAAATGGGGGTTCCTGTTTAAAAAAACGCAGTTGATATCCGTTTCACCTGTGGCAGCGCCATCTAGCAGGCCAACCATAGCGCCATCAGGTTTCCCCCTTCAAGCTAGACAAGTTTCTTTCTTTGTAGTTTTTTCGTTTGACGCTTATTTCGTGAGATATTTGGCCCGGTCCCGATCAATGGACCACCCTGTATACAATAGGATTTGCTGCTTCAGAATTTTATTATAAGTGGTTTAAGTTCTAAGACTCTGAAGCAAGGTTAGCCGAGTCGCACGTTTCTCATTATTCCGACAGTGAAGGGACTGATGACACTTCCTTCTGCAGCGACGATTGCGGAGGCTATACGTACCGCAGCAACGTCCAGCAAGGTGAGAAGCCACAGGAGGCGGCGAGGAATGCTTCACGGGGCGGCACACCTCGCTCCGAGAGCGGCTATAAAGCGACGCTGAATGCAGAAGAAACAATTGTAGCTAGCTCGCGCGCGACGAGTCGTAGTGGTAGTACAGCTGCTTCCACGAAAACTGCGCGACGACGAGCCAAAGATGGGGGCGGGGGTGACGGCAAAGTGTGCGCGTCACAGAGCGACGACGCACAGAGCGTGGTCGCAATAGCTAGCCATTTGTCGTAAGTATGGCCTTCTTGACATTTCTCTCTTTCCTGTCTACAATAGTTTTTATAAATAAGATTCACAAAAGTATGAGATAATAACTTACGTGTCGAATGTGATAAAAGAAGCAAAGCATAGCCTAAACAGTACGTGGAAGCCGTGTCCCCGACAAATAACCTATGTTCTAAGTTAGAACACGTTTGGGTTATTTGGAAGAAGCCTCGGGTGTCGAAGTTGCGTGTGCACTACGAGCGATGTATATCGAATGCCTCACTGTCGAACCGTCGCCAATACAGACGAAAAAAGACTAACGCATTGTGAACTGAAAGAAATTAGCAATGGAAGGATAATATTACACGTTCAAGTTAAAGCGATGTAGTAAAGAAAAGGAGTAATTTTATTTACTTCACTCGTCAACGACATCCTCACCAGAGACAATACCGCGTGTGATGCAGGCAGCCGACAGCCATGCCTTATTTTCGTAGCCAGGATACACTCAGGCGTCTCTGAGAAATAGTGGGGGAGTTTCTGATGGAAGATATTTCCCTCACAGGCGTAAATTATGGAAATATAAGTACTGGAATCTCTTTGCACCGAACGACCTTCTCACTTAACAGATGACTTTAATAATTTTCATAAACGCTCAATGTTTTGTACAGATGCATCACTGGATGAAACGACCTCTTTACGCTAAGCGCAAATTGAGACGCGTATAGCGCGTGTGGCGCGGCGAGGCGCAGTGCGCGTTTTTGTAACTTCACAGATTTAAATGAAACCGCGCAAATTGGGACGCGACGCGACGGAGACGCGACCCGAAGGGGACCCGACACGTGCCTACGCCAGGTCGCGCAGCGTTGTGGTTGTGGCACAGTTTCTCGCGCCACGCGCAACGCGAGTACTGCACGAGGGGTGAGGCGGTGAGCAGGAAGGCACTCCTGCCATTTGCTCACTTCAGCATGGCGCATATGGGCAAAAAAAAAGTAATGCCCATCCAAAAAATACGACCGTACAGTATTCTGAATTTTATTATCACTGAGTAGAGTTGCGTTTTTCGCTGTTTAGGCGCTCCATTTACTTTCGTTAGTATGAAATAGTTTTCAGTTACATACACACATCAAAAAGTTTTGCATCACCTCGGTTCCGAGAGTTTCGGAACCTGTACAGAAAATTGGAATAGAGATCAACATAAACATCATTTCCGCCCTTTTTATTGCTCATCAAAACCACACATTGCATGTTGTACCACCACACAGCAAGACCTTCAGAGGTGGTGGTCCAGATTGTTGCACACACCAGTACCTCTAACACCCAGTAGCACGTCCTCTTGCACTGATGCATGCCTCTATTCGTCGTGACAAACTATCCACAAGTTCCTCGAGGCGCTGTTGGTCCAGATTGTCCCACTTCTCAACGGCGATTCAGCGTAGATCCCTCAGAGTGGTTGGTGGGTCATGTCGTCCATAAACAGCCCTTTTAAATATATCCCAGGAATGTTCGATAGGGTTCATTGCTGGAGGACATGCTGGCCACCCTAGTCGAGCGATATCGTTATCCTGAAGGAGTCATTCACAAGATGTGCACGATGAGGGCGCGAATTGTCGTCCATGAAGACCAATGCCTCGCCAACATGCTGGCGATATAGTTGCACTATCGGTCGGAGGATGGCATTCACGTATTGTACAGCCGTCACGGCGCCTTCCATGACCACCAGCGGCGTATGTCGCCCCACATAATGCCACCCCAAAACAACACGGAACCTCCACCTTGCTGCACTCGCTGGCGTTTAGCCTGACTGGATTGCCTCCAAACACGACTCTGACGATTGTCTGGTTGAAGGCATATGTGACACTCATCGGTGAAGGGATCGTGATATCAATCCTGAACGGTCCATTCTGCATGTTATGAGGCCCATCTATACCGCGCTGCACGGAATCGTGGTTGCAAAGATCGACCTCGCCATGGACGTCGGGAGTGAAGTTGTATCATGCAGCCTATTGTGCACAGTTTGAATCGTTAACACGACATCCTGTGGCTGCACGTAAAGCATTATTCGACATGGTGGAGTTGCTGTGAGGATTATTCCGAGCCATAATCCGTAGGTAGCGGTCATCCACTGCAGTAGTAGCCCTTGGGCGGCTAGAGCTAGGCATGTCATCGATAGTTCCTGTCTCTCTGCATTTCCTCCATGTCCGAACAACAGCGCTTTTGTTCACTCCGAGACGCCTGGACACTCCCCCTTGTTGAGAGCCCTTCCTGGCATAAAGTAACAATGCGGACTCGATCGAACCGCGGTATTGACCATCTAGGCATGGTTGAACTACAGACAACACTAGCCGTGTACCTCCTTCCTGGTGGAATGACTGGTACTGATCGGCTGCCGGACCCTCCCCGTCTAATAGACGCTGCTCATGCATGGTTGTTTACATCTTTGGGTGGGTTTAGTGACATATCTGAGCAGTCAAAGGGACTGTGTCTGTGATACAATATCCACAGTCAACGTCAGTCTTCAGGAGTTCTGGGAATCTGGGTGATGCAAAACTTTCTTTGATGTGTATATAGGCCTATCTGTACTTTTGTTTTGTTTCTTCATTTGTCAATAACAACACACAGTTCAATAACTGATGAACCATTAGCCACATGGATTATATCTTCTGCCTCCACAATGCCTCCAGATCGTAAGAAAGGGACAGACGATTCATCGTGAGGGTAGTGAATAAGGAAGTAAGAAATATTATAAAATCATATGACCTAGAAGCAAAGCAGGAAAGTAAAACAAGGTTATCTACTTGCTGCCTGCTATGCTGACGTATCTCTAGAATCTGTTGCAAAAAGTCGAAAAGGGATAATTTCCACAGGTATTGTGCTTCTGGTAAACAGAGTCCAAGATATGAAGTAAATAAGTTTCACTATCGTTCCTTGGATATGAATGTAATAAGAGACATTATATTATATACATATGGACATCACATTTCCACTGCAAGCTAGAAACAGTCGAGAAGCCCTCGCGAATACATATGTCGTAATTGGCTCGCCGTAACGAGAAAAAGCATTTCAGTGGTTGCATACACATTATCAGCATTAATGAACTAATAATACAAAAGGCTACACAAATGAAAAAAATGATAGTTATTATTACGAAAGTATGAGTATTTTGAAATACAGATCTACTTTCATGACAATGTTTTTCGAACGACGTGAACTCCCGCTGACAAGGCACACATGGCTGTCGCTGCACATTATTCTCAGCTGCTGACAATACACTGACCATTGAGTTGTGCGTCAGATCAATTCTTTACTTCTCTCAGTAACAACTACGTTATTCGCGAATCACACACGGTCAGTTTGGCAAGCCGTAGGTGAGTAAGCAGCATCTGGCTTGTGCCTATCATTCCGCCTGAAGGGAACGCTCGACATTACGTTCATACTACTCAGATCAAGAAAAGGAATAAAATCCTTTGGTAAGGTTCCATTCCAGTCGTCCAGTGTTAAAAATACGATGAGTTACGGGATTCAACGAAAATTTCAACAGAATTGGCAATTTATTTTTGTGTGAATTGTTAACCTTCTCTCACTCGAAGAAGCAATGGCTACATTTACCTTTTTGACAGGTTTAATTGTACTTCCTTTGCCAAAACACAGTATAATATGCACAAACTCATCTTACAGCAGCTACTGCACAGAATTCTGAAACAGAGTGCCTCATTAGATAAGTAACTGGCAATCAGAGAGCTTAATAGCTTACGAAAAATCTCATAGTGTAACCTCATAGTGTCGGTTTGCAGTAACATAAGAAATTTCATGTTTATTTTCATACTAGGAAACGGTTGTTTCACTACCTGTCGATAACTCATAAAAACTACAGTCACTCGCGATAGATAAGAAAGTTCTGTGTGTTTACGAATTGGTAAAATATTCCCCTCCTTGTGTGCTATCATTCGCCAAAATCTCGTTTTGATGTCTCCAGCGGTTTAGGAGATATGAGAGATCTTGTGAATATTTCATTCGCGTAGGCGTGAGATCGGGAGTGAGCACGCTACCTACATAGGATCCATTTTCTCAAGATCGGAGACAGATAGAGACTCCTCCAAAGTCTATAGAAAAATTTAACATGTTAGCTAAATTTAATACGCAGCAACATATGGTGTAATACGCACCAAACGCAAAATCATAGCGACCCCTATTTTTTATTTTAAACGTTTCGAATTTTGCGTAGCGCCTTATTAAAATATGTATATCACAATATGTGTGAACATTAGCGAGATGATGGGCACTTCGCAACGAAGCTGGCATATAACGCTACAAAAAAGGCAAAAATCAAATATTTTTAATGAATAGTTTCTGTAAAATCCGTTGAGAAAGATTACAGGGTGCGCGCGCTTCTTTTCTGCCAGCGCACAGTATGTGTACACGTCTCAATATGCGATAGACCAGCGCGACACGGACAGAAAGTGCGCGTCGCGCTGTAGTGTCGTGTCACGTCACACTTGCTATACGCGTCTCAGTTTGCGCTTAGCCTTAGTGATTGACGAAATCGTGGCCGATACCTTCTTTTCGCTAAATGCGATACGACTTTCACCCCGACTCTCGTAACAGGTACAATAAAATGCTTTATCAGGGGTACTACAGTTGTTTTATTCCCTTACCCCGACTGTACACACAGAGGACATAACACGTCTTCGGTTCTCTCCCTATGCCAACAAATTCTCAAACGTGTTCGATTTCGTTTATCAGAAGGCGTCCATTGCCGTACTTACGAGTCGCGAGGTGCGATTCGTCGTTTCTACGGTTTTGTTGTGACCACCGATAAGGACACTTTCGTTTGTGGCAATGACCCCCCGCCCCCCTCACTTCGCGATAGAATCCGCATTAGTCTCACACACACAGTCTTGATAGGCATTTCACTTGCACAAGCAGTGACTTCTCACCCAGCAGGAAAAGATAACAACACTCTTTTCCAATGCTCAACTCTGATGTGTAAAACCAAGTATTCTTCGTTATTGACATCCTTTTCTTATATTTCATGATATTCAGCTCAAAGGTGAACTCGACATCACAGGTTTTTATGTGAAATTTAGCGCCTGCCTGACCGTGACATTCGACACAATTTTTTTGTTCCACATTAGCAACAAGACTCCCAACAAAACTATAAGCACTTCTTCACTAAACATATTCGAGGAACTAATTTCCGCCACGAAAGTGTACTTCCGCTAGGTAGAGGCATTTGATACACATCGCTCGTAGTGCACACGCGGCTTCGCCATTCAAGGCTCCTTCCTAATTATCCACATTTGAAGTGTACAAAAAGACAGAGCACAAAGAGCTAAGTATATTGTTATTAAAAATGGTATGTATCTTCTCCCTAGCAAATAAAACCCATTCCTCTTGGAAAACTGCTCGCACATAAGCAAGGACCTGTAGAGGACTGCGTTTAGACTCGTACCTCCAAAGTGCGTCACAAGCATGCCGCATACGATGATACTGAGAGATCCTACAGACAACTCCAGTTGCTGAATTGATTGCTCAACAACGAAATGAGCTCTCTGTTGCTATGCGTTGTTGAGTTACTGTGACTTTATTTTCCCTTTTTATTCATTTTAGATGATTCATAGTAACACTAATTTCAGTGAGAAGTGTCTGTCTGCATATTAGACGGATACTGATGCTAGTAGGATATAAAAGTGGAAAGCTTCAGTTTGTTTCGCTACATATTTTTCTCCGCTAAGAAATAAACAAAAAAAAACTTCTCTTAATGTACACTACTGGCCATTAAAATTGCTATACCACGAAGATGACGTGCTACAGACGCGAAATTTAACCGACAGGAAGAAGATGCTGTGATGTGATTTGCTTTTCAGAGCATTCACATATGGTTGGCGCCGGTGGCGACACCTACAACGTGCTGACATGGGGAAAGTTTCCAACCGATTTCTCATACACAAACAGCAGTTGACCAGCGTTGCCTGGTAAAACGTTGCTGTGATTCCTCGAATAAGGAGGAGAAATGCGTACCATCACGTTTCCGACTTTGATGAAGGTCGGATTGTAGCCTATCGCGATTGCGGTTTATCGTATCGCGACATTGCTGCTCGCGTTGGTCGAGATCCAATGACTGTTAGCAGAATATGGAATCGGTGGGTTCAGGAGGGTAATACGGAACGCAGTGCTGGATCTCAACGGCCTCGTATCACTAGCAGTTGAGATGACAGGCATCTTATCCGCATGGCTGTAACGGATCGTCAGCCACGTCTCGAACCCTGAGTCAACAGATGGGGACGTTTGCAAGACAACAACCATCTGCACGAACAGTTCGACGACGTTTGCAGCAGCATGGACTATCAGCTCGGAGACCATGGCTGCGGTTATCCTTGGCGCTGCATCACAGATAGGAGCGCCTCCGATGGTGTACTCAACGACGAAGCTGGGTGCACGAATGGAAAAACGTCATTTTTTCGGGTGAATCTAGGTTCTGTTTACAGCATCATGATGGTCGCATACGTGTTTGGCGACATCGCGGTGAACGCACATTGGAAGCGTATCACCCGGTGTGATGGTATGGGGTGCCATTGGTTACACGTCATGGCCACCTCTTTTTCGCACTGACGGCACTTAGAACAGTGGACGTTACATTTCAGATGTGTTATGACCCGTGGCTCTACCCTTCATTCGATCCCCGCGAACCCTACATTTCAGCAGGATAATGCACGAGCACATGTTGCAGGTCCTTTACGGGCCTTTCTGAACACAGAAAAGGTTCGACTGCTGTCCTGGCCAGCATATTCTCCAGATCTCTCACCAATTGAAAACGTCTGGTCAATGGAGGCTGAGCAACTGGCTCGTCACAATACGCCAGTCACTACTCTTGATGAACTGTGGTATCGTGTTGAAACTGCATGGGCAGCTGTACCTGTACACGCCATCCAAGCTCTGTTTGACTCAATGCCCAGGCGTGTCAAGGCCGTTATTACGGCCAGAGGTGGTTGTTCTGGGTATTGATTTCTCAGGATCGATGCACCCAAATTTCGTGAAAATGTAATCTCATGTCAGTTCTAGTATAATATATTTGTGCAATAAATACCTATTTATCATCTGCATTTCTTCTTGGTGTAGCAATTTTAATGGGCAGTAGTGTATCTGTGTTTCGATCTCTTTAACACAAAAATACTTTAAAATTCATGGAATTGTGAGTACAAGTACATGTGTGCCTCGCGCAGGGCAAATGAATAAACGCTTATGCTGTTTTTTACAGGGTAAGCGAACAAGTGGAAGCTTCGCGAAATAAAATCATCGAGTGTATCGATAAAGCACTCGCCCTTATCGTAAATTCTTCACCTACGGACTTCAATAACATTGGCTGCCAACCAAATCTACAATCAACAGGTCAGGTAAGCATACCCCTTTCTTCAATACGTTTTCTGTCGGATGTTCAAATGGTTCAAATGGCTCTGAGCACTATGGGACTTAACATCTATGGTTATCAGTCTCCTAGAACTTAGAACTTCTTAAACCTAGCTAACCTAAGGGCATCACACAACACCCAGTCATCACGACGCAGAGAAAATACCTGACCCCGCCGGGAATCGAACCCGGGAACCCGGGCGCGGGAAGCGAGAACGCCACCGCACGATCACGAGCTGCGGACCTGCCAGCTGTTCTAAGGTTTGTCTGATGCAGTTCTCCAGTGATGTCACTCGGCAGCTATCCATTTCAGTGCAACTGTTGCATCCTACATTACGAACGATCTACCTCATAAACTCATATCTGGCATGCCCCTGCCATTCTTTCTTTCCGCCATCCCTTTGTCAGGGGCAACGTCTTGTATCTTAAGATGAGTTTAAACAATCTATCATTTCGATTTATTATTTTCTGCATAAGATACTTTTTCTCGTTTAAGAAAGTCTTCCTCTATACTTCTATGCTACCAGGGCAAAGCCAAAAGTAAGGTCTCCTATTCTTTTTAATAGGTACAGAACTCTGTTTGTGTGGCAGTTGGTCACACTGTTATGAAGAGTGCCTCACGCACTGTGTGTAAACATACGCACGCCGCAGTGAGGCGCTCAGTCTTGGCTTGGCAGCCGTTGAGAATGGAGCTCCCCTTGGATGTTACCGCCAAGTGCGAACTGCGCGCAGTTATTCGGTTTTTGAACGCAAAGGGCACTGCGCCGATTGACATCCATCACCAATTGACGGAAGTGTAAGGTGAGTCGTGCATGGATGTCAAAAATGTTCGTAAGTGGTGTAGAGACCGAAATTCACCATGAACAAAGGAGCGGGAGACCGTAAATTTCTGAGGAGACGGTGTTGAAGGTTGAACAAAGCATGCGTGAAGATCAGCGGATCACCCTGGATGATTTCTGAACGTTGGTTTCTGAGGTTTCCCGAAGAACAGCTCACAGAATTTTAACGGAAACATTGAACTACCGGAAGGTGTGCGGAAGATGGGTGCCACGCACGCTGACTGAGGACCACATGCGGCAACGAGTTCATGCTTCCCGCGCATTTCTTCACCGCCTTGCAGTCGAACAGGACAACTTTCTGGACTTAATTGTCAGAGTTGACGAAACCTGGGCATACCACTTACACCTGAGACCAAGCAACAATCACGCCAGTGGCGGCATCCTTCCAAAGCCGCGGAAATTCAAACAAACACAGTCTGCAGGTAAAGTCATGACAACCGTTTTTTGGAATCGGAAAGGGGTATTGTTCGTCGACTTTATGCCCACTGGGACGCAATTAACGCTGACCGGTACTGTGAGACTCTGAAAAAACTCAAACGGGCAATTCAGAACCGGAGAAGAGGAATGTTGAGCAAGGGGTACACATTTTCCGTGACAACGCTCGCCTACACATCGCTCGGCAAACCGTTGCTCTCCTGTAACAGTTTCAGTGGTACGTAATCACCCATCCACCCTATAGTCCTGACTTGGCGCCCAGTGACTGTCACCTGTTCCATAGGTTAAAAGAACATTTGGGCGGAAAGCGATTTAGCTCCGATGACGAGGTGAAAGAAGAGGTTCATAACTTTCTGAACAGTATGGCGGTGAGCCGGTATGACATGGGCATACAAAAACTGCCACAGCGTCTACAAAAATGCATCGATAGAAATGGTGGTTATGTCGAAAAATAGCTAAATGTTCAAGCTGTAAACTGATGTAAACCATTGTAGGAATAAACAGGTCTATGTACTTATAAAAAATAGGAGACCTTACCTTTGTGATTACCCTCGTACTATATAAAGTCAAAGTTTAACGTTGTTTCCAAAACTCTCGAAAAGTACGTGACCGAATTACTTCAGATTTTAATACGATGCTCTAATGAACATTCGGACGGACATAGACTGTACATTTTTAGTATAATATTGTATGTGTAACATTTGAAGGGGAAACATTGTGTCCAAAAATTTCGAAAAGTTCTTGGCCGATTTACTTTCACTTTTTGCACGATATTGTAATGAACATGACGACGGAGAAAGACTATATATACTTTAATAAATTTATTATATAAACATATATGTAATGTATAAAACGGGAACGTTTTACCAAAAATCTTGAAAAGTTTTGGACCAATTTACTTCTAATTTTTACACGATACGCTAATAAACCTTCAGACGTACACAGACTATATATTTTTTAAACAAAAATGTTCGGTTTCTATGTTGAAACTAACTACGAAAAGGATTTTTCTGTGGTATGCTGTGAAAATATGCAATTTTGATTCCTTTGTAGCAAGTAGTTTGAACTACAACAGGAGGGCACGTAAACCGTTGGATGAATTATTTCTCATATATACAAGGTAAGCTTTAGTAAATGACAAACTGCAGGACAGATTCCTGACTGGAAATGGAGAAAAAAAGATCCTATAAACATGTGTCCGGAAATGCATCGTTGCCACGGTAGATGTCGCTGACAAATGAAAGTTCCTCTCACCAAGTGCCGTGTGTTCCTTGTGTCTTGCAGGCTGTGATTGACACAGCGCACTGTAAGCAGCAGAGTGGTCCGGTATTCATGTCCGGAACAAGCCGATACGGTGTTTGTATACGGCCAAGCCGATGGAAATGGTCGAGAGGCAGCACGGCTGTACCAAAACAAGTATCCTCACAGACATTTTCACGTCACACAGCACTTCCAGCACTTTTTGGGCGTTTGTGTCATCATGGGTCCTTCCAGACAACGTGCATGGAGGCGGCGGATTGTGCGTACGCCAGATTTGGAGGACCGGGTTGTACGGGATATTGAGACGAACCCTGGTACAAGCTCCAATCAAGTGGCCCGTCAACATGGTGTAAGCCAAAAGTACGATTATGCGTGTCCTACATGACAACCGCTGCAATCCCTATTATTTGCAACGAGTGCAAGAATTTCCAGCAGCAGATTTCCCTCTACGCGAAGGATTTGGTCGATGGTTTTTGCACTAGACCGTCACAATTAAGGGATTTCTGTCACCCGTCCTCATTACTGACGAGGCAGTGTTTATGAGAAATGCCATCATTAGTCTGAATAATCGCCATCTATGGCCTAAAAACACGGCATGTGATCAGAGGAACTTTCATTCGTCAGCGCCATCCACAGTAGCAACGATGCATCTCGGGACCTTTTTCCTCCATTTCCAGTAAGGAATCCGTTCCTGCAATTTGTCGTTTTATTAATGTTCACTCTGTATGGTCTTCCTCCTTATATATATTTTCAGAGAAAGACTGTATACACAACGATGTTTTGTTTTGTTTTCTTCCTCTCTATCGGTTTGATAGAAAACAGAAAATTTCTATTTATGGTTTATCAGCTTGTGATTACTACGGAATCAGAACCGTACTAAACTTTGTAATGCTACCACCCTACCCGTTCACAAATCCAGCAGCTGGAGAGATGTCACTCATAGCTCGTATACCAATGATCCCAACCGATATATCCATTCACTTCAAGCCACTTCAGTTCCCAATTAAGGTTTTGTTTGCAAAAAGAATAAACAAGGTTCAAGTTCAGAGAGAGGGGTAAGAGGACTCAGATGGAGTGTATGTCACGATATGGACATAGAGAAGGAACAGGAGGGGATGCACACTGAGAGGGAGGAGGAGGAGGGAGATGGACAAAGAGAGGAAGGAGGAGGAGATGAACAGAGAAAAGGGGGGTGGGGAGGAGTTTAGAACACATATAGATTTCTCATACATATTTAGCAACTGCGATGCGTTGTCGCGTTTACTAAAAAATGTTCAAATGTGTGTGAAATCTTATGGGACTTAACTGCTAAGGTCATCAGTCCCTAAGCTTACACACTACTTAACCTAAATTATCCTAGGGACAGACACACACCCATGCCCGAGGGAGGACTCGAACCTCCACGTTTACTAATTCCTTAATAAATTCATTTGATTTTTAATAGCTTCACACCTTAAAAAATTCGAAACATTTCACTTCTAAGAAGGGCGTTCAATAGGTAATGCAACACCCTTTTTCCTCCGCCAGTTTCGGTTGAAAAATCTGCAGCATTTGTTGTGAGACATTGTGGAATAGTCCCGCTTGAGCTCCCATATTTACATAAAGTTCCGATATGTGGCGGTGCTATGCGTAGCCTTCAAAACGGTATCTGTAAGGGAGGTGCGTTCTCAGCACAGAGTTATCACTGAGTTTCTTTTGGCGGAAAACTAGCGCATCGCAGATATTCACAGGCGCTTGCAGAATGTCTACGGAGACCTGGAAGTGAAAAAAAGTACGATGAGTCGTTGGGCGAGGCGTCTGTCCCTGCAGTCCAAACAAGGTTGCGCAAATTTGTCCGATCTCATGCTCGCCGACTGGCCGCAAACAGCTGTTACTCCTGCGATGTTGAAACGTGCGGACACTCTCTTTCGATGTTATCGAAAGATCGCAATCAATCACCTCGCTGCTCAACTGGTCGTCTCTGTTGGTAGTCCTGACACACTTCTCCACTGGGAGGGGTACTAAAGGTGTGGATGCCCACTTAGTCCCTAGCTGCCTAACAGAGACCATGAAGAGTAACAAAGGACCATCTGTACGGAACTGCTTGCGCGTTACGTTGACAGTTTTTATCGTACATCGTCACATGCGATGAAACACGGGGTTCATCACTTCCAACCATAAATAAAACGGCAATCAATCGAGGCCGGGGTGGCCGTGCGGTTCTAGACGCTACAGTCTGGAACCGCGGGACCGCTACGGATGCAGGTTCGAATCCTGCCTCGGGCATGGATGTGTGTGATGTCCTCAGGTTAGTTAGGTTTAAGTAGCTCTTAGTTCTAGGGGACTGATGACCTTAGAAGTTAAGTCCCATAGTGCTCAGAGCCATTTGAACCAATCAATGAGTGGCCACGCGGTTAAAGGCGCTACAGTCTGGAACCGCGTGGCCGCTACGCTCGCAGGTTCGAATCCTGCCTCGGGCATGGATGTGTGTGCTGTCCTTAGGTTAGTTAGGTTTAAGTAGTTCTAAGTTCTAGGGGACTGATGACCTTAGAAGTTAAGTCCCATAGTGCTCAGAGCCATTTGAACCAATCAATGAGTGGCCACGCGGTTAAAGGCGCTACAGTCTGGAACCGCGTGACCGCTACGCTCGCAGGTTCGAATCCTGCCTCGGGCATGGATGTGTGTGCTGTCCTTAGGTTAGTTAGGTTTAAGTAGTTCTAAGTTCTAGGGGACTGATGACCTTAGAAGTTAAGTCCCATAGTGCTCAGAGCCATTTGAACCAACCAATCAATGGAGTGACGCCACACCACCTCTCCTCCGAAGAAAAAGTTCAAAGCCACACCCTCAGCCGGTAAAGCCATGGTGATGGTTCTCTGGGACCCTGAAAGAGTTATTCTGTTTGATGTCTCCCCTCATGGTGCATTTATCAACTCCAAAAGTGTATTCTACTACCCTCGGGAAACAGAAGAAACGATTTCAGCATGTTTGTCGCCATAAATATTCAAACGAACTTGTCCTTCTCCATGACAACGCAAGGCACCTGAGAGGAGCTCACAAAGCTTTACTGAACTATTCTTCCTCATCCACCTTACAGCTCGGACTTCGCACCTACCGTCCTCCATCTGTTTGGCCCAATAAAGGATGAACTCCGTGGGAAGCAGCATGTAGATGAAGGGGTGGTTATTGATACAGCAAGACGTTGGCTCCGATGTCTACCAGTAGTGTTGTACCATGCTGGCATACAGGCCCTCTCAGTAAAGTGGCGTCCGGCCGTTGCATTGAACGGACATAATGTTGAAAAACTGGATTTTGTAGCCAAAAAGAGTTCAAAATTATTCAAATGGCTCTGATCACTGTGGGACTTAACTTCTAAGGTCATCAGTCCCCTAGAACTTAGAACTACTTAAACCTAGCTAACCTAAGGACATCACACACATCCATGCCCGAGGCAGGATTCGAACCTGCGATCGTAGCGGTCGCGCGGTTCCATACTGCAGCGCCTAGAACCGCTCGGTCATCCCGGCCGGCGCCAAAAAGACTGGGGAATAATATGGTGTATAGGAATTCTGAATAAAACCAACAACTGAACGCCTCTCGTATCCTCCTTACGTATGGTGCAGTCTTTGTGCCACTATGCCCTTCTTGCATCTTCTTTCTTTGTCTAGGGTAGTTCGTAGATGACAACTTCGTACACCTCTTCAAGATATTCTTCCCCAAGTTTTACATTTAGCCATTCATGAAGTTCACCAGCCGGGCACATCGTTACGTTTTCCTTTTGTTTGTGAAATTATTGTAGCCTTCACATTTTCGAGAAGAAACCCGTTATGATCTTAGTGAAAGAATGAATTCTTATCTTCAGTAATCGCCTAGCAATAAGAGGAAGAGTAACGGTTCACTGTTCCCGCTCATCAGGCCGTACGATGTATGCTTAAACCTAACTAACCTAAGGACATCACACACATCCATGCCCGAGGCAGGATTCAGACCTGCGACCGTAGCGGTCACGCGGTTCCAGACTGTAGCGCCTAGAACCGATCGGCCACACCGGCCGGCCATCCGATGCAGACACAAACATAAATGTCATTGACATCTAGAACAGAGGTATATAATCACGAATAATATTCAGTCTCCAAGTCGAACATGCACAGATCGTTAGCCTACGCTAACACTTCAGACCTCTACCTTCCATCAATGCTAGCTTCTCACATCTAACATCCATCACTGCTGGCTGTTCACCTCCAACTGCCCAACAGTACTTCCATCACTGCTGGCGACTAACTTCCAACTGCCCAACACTACTGGCGATTAACATCCAACAACGAGTCCGACCAGCCACAGAGTCTCTTATAAAGAAAGCCAAGTCAGAGATCCAACGCAAAGCGCTACATAGCGCTCTCAACACAGAAGCAGCCCACTTACAACTTGTGTAAGCTAACATATGTGGTGATGTGCTTAGCGGCGAATTTTGACATCGGCAACCATTCTGATGTTTTCAAAGCCAGAATTAGTCTCACTTCCGCCATCAATTCATACCCTATTATTACACCACAAGTAAATTTCTGTCATATTGTATTTACATTAAATTCACTATTGACCTGTTATCTGGAGGCAGTATTTGGGCATATATACTAAAATCTACTTTATTTGCGATGGTCAATGTCTTTTCACTTTTATGCTTTCGATATCTATTCAATTAAGATACATTGCCACTACAACAGTTAACCAAATTACACTACTGGCCATTAAAATTGCTACACGAAGAAGAAATGCAGATGATAAACGGGTATACGTTGGACAAATATATTATACTAGAACTGACATGTGATTACATTTTCACGAAATTTGGGTGCATAGATCCTGAGAAATCAGTACCCAGAACAACCACCTCTGGCCGTAATAACGGCCTTGATACGCCTGGGCATTGAGTCAAACAGAGCTTGGATGGCGTGTACAGGTACAGCTGCCCATGCAGCTTCAACACGATACCACAGTTCATCAAGATTAGTGCCTGGCGTATTGTGACGAGCCAGTTGCTCGGCAACGAATGACCAGACGTTTTCAATTGATGAGGGATCTGGAGAATGTGCTGACCAGGGCAGCAGTCGAACATTTTCTGTATCCAGAAAGGCCCGTAAAGGACCTGCAACGTGCGGTCGTGCATTATCCTGCTGAAATGTAGAGTTTCGCAGGGATCGAATGAAGGGTAGAGCCACGGGTCATAACACATCTGAAATGTAACGTCCACTGTTCTAAGTGCCGTCAGTGCGAAAAAGAGGTGGCCGTGACGTGTAACCAATGGCACCCCATACCATCACACCGGGTGATACGCTTCCAATGTGCGTTCACCGCGATGTCGCCAAACACGTATGCGACCATCATGATGCTGTAAACAGAACCTGGATTCACCCGAAAAAATGACGTTTTGCCATTCGTGCACCCAGCTTCGTCGTTGAGTACGCATTTCTCCTCCTTACACGAGGAATCACAGCAACGTTTCACCAGGCAACGCCGGTCAACTGCTGTTTGTGTATGAGAAATCGGTTGGAAACTTTCCTCATGTCAGCACGTTGTAGGTGTCGCCACCGGCGCCAACCTTGTGTGAATGCTCTGAAAAGCTAATCATTTGTATATCACAGTATCTTCTTCCTATCGGTAATTTTCGCGTCTGTAGCACGTCATCTTCGTGGTATAGCAATTTTAATGGCCAGTAGTGTATTACAATTAATATTTGTTTGTGAGACTGAAACCCCTGCTCCGTTAGTAAACGAGCCGTAACTAAAAAATAAAAAGCTATTTGACCATGATACGAAGTCTGATAGTGTATACAATGAACTCACAACGGGTCTGATGAATAGTGAGAATATCGAATTACCCTGGAGGAGGATACGTATTTGTATGAGCCAACGTTACCAAAACTTGACATGGGCATCATTGTGGGTCTATTTGCGGCAGGCTGGTCCAATTTTGCAATGTCTAGTCTGTGTGACGTTCGAATGTGACAACAGCTCGATGTTAAACTGACTGGGAATCCGAAATAAAGCACTAAATCTAACCACACCAAGGGTAGATTACCCTACTGTGAACCAGGTACACCACAGTCCTTCCACATCTGCTCCTTGCATTCAGGCACAGTGAATTCATTACGACACACTGTGTCATGCCCGGATCGCTCCATTGTTTGGAGACAAGCAGAAGCTGGGCTACTGAACTGCCATTAACATATCAACGCAGAGGGTTGCTTTTTAGGCAACATGGACCGCTGACAAGCTCAGTCACAGTTTTAGTTTTGTATCACTATAGTATGTTAGTATGGCACTCCGAGGACAGAGGAGGCTTTCTGCGAATGTTTTTAAGGGGCACACTTGTGTTACACTTACCATCATGCTACGCAGAGTCATCAGGTAAAATTTCAAGTCAGCTCTGACAGCAATTCAGGGAATGCTGATGAGACGACAGTACACGGCAGACATCCTAAATCCTAATGCATTAAATCTTATGAGACAGTACCATGATACCATGTTTCAACAGGACAATGCACATACACACGTTACATGTATCTGTAAACTGCCTGTATGGTGCTAAAGTACTTCCCGACCAGCAAGACACCCTAATCAGTCACGGTAGGACACGCACCATGACCAGCTCGGATATCAACGTCATTCCCGATTTTCTCCGCTCAGGGACTGGGTGTTTTGTGTCGCCCTTACTTCGCAGCGTCATAACTGACGCTAAAATTGCCTACATGGCGTCACATGACAAGTTTAAGCCTATGTAAATTCGTACTAGGGTAGAGCTTGACCCTAACGAATATTCTGAATCGTCGAAGCACACTGTCGTATCGTATTCGAAGCACACTGTCGTATCGTATTTCCACTGTTGAGACGTCTGTGTGGGACGTAATGGAAAGCTGGTTTAAATAAAAAATACATTTCCGTGGCAAATTCAAGGATATCAAGGGGCATCATAACACAGGACCTCAGGAGAGGAGTCATTTAGCTGTACGACATTCTTCGAAACCGAGTCAGTGCATGCATCCAGGTTCACTGAGTACAGCTTCTACTGACCAAGAATCAGCAGTGTGCTCGTACTGACAATATCGATGTTCATTTAAATTTGTTTTTTAATCACAGCAATCCTATACACAGTCCAGTCACATTAATGCGACCACCGACTATGTTCGGCGTCAATGTGCAATATCCACTCACAGAGATGGCAGCGCTGGCAGTGGACGGTATTTAAAGTGTGTCGGGGCCACGCAGTAAACAGTGCAGTCGTTGTCGTAATGTAGAAACGGAGCGATTTATCTGCCGTCCAAAAGGGCATCCGGGATGGGAGCATTTCCAAAGCGGCTAAGTTTGTGAACTGAACTGTTCGCGTCCCACGATGGTTCAAATGGCTCTGAGCACTATGGGACTTAACTTCTGAGGTCATCAGTCCCCTAGAACTTAGAACTACTTAAACTAACCAACCTAAGGACAGCACACACATCCATGCCCGAGGCAGGATTCGAACCTATGACCGTAGCGGTCGCGCGGTTCCAGACTGTAGCGCATAGAACCGCTCGGCCAACCCGGCCGGCGCGTCCCACCATGGTCAAAGTAAACAATGTCTGGCAAAATGGCGCTCTCCAAAACCTACGCCTAGGCAACTGTGGTTCTCCAAGGGCCGTAGTTGACAGGGGTGAGCGACGGCTTCAGAGCTGTGTACAGGCGAAAAGACGTACGTCTGTAGAGCAGCTGATCGCCCAGATGAACCAAGGGGCTACCAACAGTGTCTCCTCAACTACCGATCAGAGAACGTTGCTATGTGTGGAGGCTCCGGAACAGGCGTCTAGCTCATGCACCCTCCTGACCTATGTTCAAGATGCAGTGGTTAGCACCCTTGACTCACATTCGCGAGGACGACGGTTCAATCCCGCGTCCGGACATCCTGATTTGGATTTTCTGTGATTTCTCTGAATAGCTTCAGGCAAATGCAGCGATAGTTCCTTTGAAAGGGCATGGGCGACTTCCTTCCCCATCCTTCCCTAATCTGCTGGGATCGATGACCTGTATGTTTGGCCCCTCCCCCAAATTACGCAACCAACCATCCTCTGTTCATCGGCGACAAAGATGGAATTTGCATTCCAGTATCGCAGCTGGACGTCCACTGAGTTGCGTCAGGTGGCCTTTTCATGTGAACCACGTTATATGCGCCATTGGACAGATGCGTGCTCGACGTGAAACGTGTGAATGTAAACCCCTGCAAACAGGAGGTACGTTATGGTCTGGGCAGTGTGTTTGTGGCCTTCCCTTTGTTGTCCATGTAACCTCGTACGTGTACGTAAAATCGGTGGGTGAATGAGTGATCAGCACTGCAATTCTCTGTGAAAGATAGAACGGCCACCATAGTGCGTTAGTGTTGTTCGTGTTTAGTGTTGTTACCTGGCCTAGTAGGGTATGTAAATGGCGTAAACAGATCAGAAGTTGAATGATCACTGTGTAGGATACGGAGATGCCGCATACGCTTGCCTGACAGCGTTTTCAGCACTTCTCAGGGTGTGAAAAACGCCTCTTGGTGGGTCTACACTTCGCGAGCTGGTCGAATCACACAATATCCAGATTTGTGGATCATTCGGATGTGAAGGTATTCCAATGCTCGTCTGCATGTGAGCATGACGACAGGCGTATTCATCGGGAAGATTTCGGTCAACTACGTCTGAGGTTCGCCATGTTGAGCGCCATGCACATCTGTGCTTGCCATCCGAAAACAAGTAGTGGACTCCTTACAATATTCTGTCATACAGTACCATTCGTCGGAGACTGTCAGCAGCCAGACTAGGGAATTACGGTCCCATGTGTAGGCTGCCGTTAACATCACTACATAGACAGTTGCGTTTGCAGCGGTGCCATGACTGGGAAGCATGGACAGCTAATGATTGACGTCGCATTGTGTTCAACTATGAACCTCGATTCTTCTCTGTTCAGGACGACCATTGTCGTCGAGTATGGTCACGAGCTGGGGAGAGATTCCATTCTTCCAATGTTTCTGAGAGGCACAGCGGTAGTTACTCCTGGCGTCATGGTGTGGGGAACTATCATGTATGAAGTCAGGTCATGGCTGGCAGTGACTGAGGCAAATCTGATGGCATAACTGTACATCAAAGATACCCATCGTCCTCATGGGTTATCTCTCATGTGACAGAAGCAAGATACAATTTTTCAACGGGACAATGCTTGTCTGCACAAGACATGTATACAACGAACTGAATGAATGATGCTGAGGTACTATTGTGCCCAGCAAATTTGCTTGATTTGTTCCCAGTAGAACGTGTGTGGGACCATTTAGAATGTCAACTCCATCCCTGTTCCAGTACCCTTGATATCAAGTATCAGTTACAACAAGTGTAGGCCAGATTTCCTAAGAGGAGGATACAATGGTTTTATGATACCATCCCATACATCCAAGATAAATGGCGTGTAACGTCATACTGATAAGTGTGCTCATATTGCCAAGTTCTTTTTAAATTTGACTCGATTTTCTAATCACTGTAATAACATAAAATATCGTGACAAACGTCCTGTTTGCTTCGATCTCAGGTTCTTCGGCCTGCATATGTTTGTTAATTTTTATGACTTGGACCAAACATCTTCTTGGTCAGCTTTGATGTCGTTTCTTTGTTTACAAAAGTGCAACTCTTGAGTATATTTGTTCCATTTCCCCGCAAGATATCACAAGCTCTTTCATGCATGTCTCACCACGAGCTGTTTGATATGGAATGGCAACTTTTAAGAACAACTGGAAGGCCTCGCCATGAGAATCCACTTTTTTCCAGAGGTGACCAACTTCTTCATGGAACAACATTTCGAAGGACAGGCGCCGGACTGGTCACCTTGCAAACCCAATGTGCGGTACAGATACATCGACGATACCTTTTCTGTAGAGCCGTGATGAGGAATATCTCGGTGACTTCCTAAGATGCCTGAACAGTCTCCATGTCAACATAAAATTACCATGGAGGTATAAAAAGACCAGCAGCTACCCTTTCTAGATGTGCTGGTCACGAAGGATGGTGAAAAACTTGTACACAGAGTGCATCTAAAACCGATACATACGGACCGATACCTGCACAAACTATAGTGATGCAAAACTTTTTTGATGTGTTTAGTACAAATGCGTCTAAGACAGTGTGTTTATTATATCTGAAAATTAAATTTCTCCGTTGGTAGGTGTGCAAGAGGAGAGCTGTCCCCGCGACAACAGTAACATCATCACAGTAAAACTGGAAGATCTGATAGAACTCCTTAACTTGCAGAGGACGTGTTAGGCGCGAATGGCGGTAATCATGGCGCTTTGCAGGAGCTATGAACATAAGCCAGGCAATTAGTCTTAAATTCTCACATAAACAATAATGTAACCGTCTCATCTACTGTAAGTACAGCCTTTGAAGTCAACAGATACTCTGCATCGAGTGCAGTTTGCAGATTGCTTTTTGGAGAAACGTCCAGAAAATACAATTTTCCTGGTTTCATACTTTGTATAAATAATACGTGTTTACATGAAAATGTGTGCTCAACAATACTAATAGCCGTGTTCACGATGACTAAACCAAACAAAGTGGCATATCGATCCTTCCAACACCATTTCTCTGTGCGTGTAGAACCTGGAATAGTCAACAATTTTGAGATTTTATTCTACGTTCAGAGTAGTCCCACCGAGAACTCGACTGCTTACGTGGTTTTAAAATCGTTATACGCCGAGCCTCTCAATACTATGAACCATATTGATATACAGTCGCAACAACTATACATTAGTCTTCATGTTCACATTCTAAGGGCAGCTCGTTACTTGAAATTTCAGCGATTGTTTTCTGTAGTCATGTAAAGTGCCTGGTTGATGGAAGTCCAGTCCATAATCGCAGAAATCTGGTTGCCAGTACTGATACACAAGTTACAAACACCACAACTGTAAATAAGTGAACCCATCCCCATACCATAACTGCTTACTTGCAGGTGACACCACGAGAAACAAAACCCGAGTTCGGACAGAGCGAAGCACAACTTACGTCTGGGAGCGAGGAGGGAAGAGGGGAATATCAGCTTCCTAAACAGTAAACACAATCATAGATGTAACTATTTCCTTTACTTCCATAACATGTGTTTCAGACTATATGTATCTGCAGGAGTCTATAAGTATGAAATTATATGGTTCCAAGTTTCAAACAACTATGATGAGCATATGCAGACTGAAGCAACGAAAGAAAATTTGTACCAAGGCCGGGATTCGATCCCGGCTCTACTGCTTACCATGCATATTCGCTAACCACTACGCCACACAAGCACAGTAGCTTTGCACAACTGCACAAACTATCCGGGCATGCCTCCCCCCTGAGTCCAAATTTGTATTCATGCCTCAGTCCACTCTGTATTCGCCCAAAACTGTTATTCGACTTTAGGGGGAATACCAAGTGCGCTGAGGGGTGGATGGGAATTCGGACTGGGAAGATAAGCATGCTAAGGTAGTCGTAGTGATTAGCGCATCTGCTAAGCAAGCAGGAGACCCGGGTTCGAACCCCAGTCTTGGTACAAATTTTTAGTCGTTGCTTTAATCTGCATATGTACATCATATTTTGAGAACAGTGTTGTCAAAAAGGTAGTTCCATTAACTTAACGAACACTTTGTCAAAGACTACGAAAACAATTTAATAAACCACTAGATACCTGGCATTTTATAACAACTTCAGGTGTAGTCGTAAAATTTTCATTTGGGTGGGATAGTTCATCCCTTTCCTTCCGTTGTATAGCTGATGGCAAGAAGCAAGTCAACAAGGACGGAAAACGGCGACAGCAGCGACATGGAGCCGCAGAGAGAATGCTCTACTCTTGAGCTCTCATCCGAGCTGTGGAGCCACGTGGACACAACCGTCAGGGATTCGTTGAGCAGCCTTCCACAGCAGCGCGCCTCCAAAGGGACGGCCATTTCTCCCGGTGAGTGCGGGGTACACTGCTTTTCATCTCTCAGAACAATAAGGTAAGCCAGAAAGTATCCGCAAAACGTTTATCTGATTATTACAACAACAAACCTTTCCAATGCCCTTGGATAAAAGTTATTTGGGCACCGTTTCCTTCATCTCTTCGTTGGAGGTGAATCGACGGATTCTTAAACCTCTTATAGTGGACTATACAAATCTAAATGCGACGGAACGAGATCAGGGCTATATATAAAAGGTTCTGACTATTCTAACTCCATGTTCCGCAGAGTTAAGAGTACAGATGGCGATGTGTGGCCGTGTGTTGTCATGAAAAAATAAAAATAAAGAGTTGTTTGATAATAAATCTCTGCATTTATTTCAAATTTCAGACTTCAGCTCGTTACAAAGCACGTCACTGTAAGGCTTGCTGTTTACTTTTCGCCCCTTTTTCCTCGCAATGTTACAGAATTGGCCCTTATAAGTGCGGTACTGTGAGCACTACTTCTCATGCTCAAGTATGAGTCTTGTATTTGTTTTTTGCTAGAGATTCGCGTTTTTCCGTTCAGTGCTCTGAAGTTTTCTCTCTGTTTCAGAGCGATAAAGTCATGTTTCGACTCGTTTCAGAATCACTTCATGTACATGATGGTCCAGCAGCTGCTGACAGATTCTCACATGATAGCACTTGTGCTCTCACTGAGTTGTTTTGAAACTCGTCTTGTCCAGACTTTACGAAAGTCTAGAATATTATGTATGATATAATACGCATAAAATCACTAATGTGCATTTGGCTTACGAATTCATCCACAGTCACTCGTCGGCTATTCGAAATGAGTTCAGGGACTTGTTCAGTGATGGCATCGTTAGTGGATGCGACTGGATGTCTTTCTCTTTCTCGTCCTCCACGGTCGTTCAGCCCCTTTTGAATTGTTCAGTCCACTCGTAAACACTTCCCCGTGGTGTATCTACATCTACATCTACATACATACTCCGCAAGCCATCGTAAGGTGCGAGGCGGAGAGTACCCTGTACCACTAATAGTCATATCCTTTTCGTTTCCACTCGCAGGTAGAGCGAGGGGAAAATGATTGTCTGTATGCCTCGGTGCAAGCCTAATTCCTCTCATCTTATCTTGGTGGTCCTTGCGCGATATATACACTGACGACAGCGGAAACGTTCTACAATCAGCTTCAAATGCCGGTTCTCTAAATTTTCTCAATAGTTTTCCTCGAAAATAACGTCACCTCCCCTCCAGGAATTCCCATCTGAGTTCCCGAATGTTCGACCTACTGGTAACAAATCTAGCTGCTCGCCTATGAATTTCTTCGATATCTTTCTTCAGTTCAACCTGGTGTGGACCCCACACATTCCAGCAGTACTCAAAAGTTGATAGCACTAGCGTCCTAATGCGGTCTCCTTCACAGATGAACCACACTTTCCTAAAAATCTCCCAAGGAACGGAGGTCGACAAGGTTAGCCTTCCCAACATTTTCTATGTGTTCTTTCCAATTTAAGTTGTTCGTAATTACAATTCCTAGGTATTTAGTTGCATTTACGGCCTTTAGATTTGACTGATTTATCGTGTAACCGAAGTTTAATGGATAGCTTTTAGCTCTTTTCATTAACTGCCAATTTTCGCACCATACAGATTTCTTTTCTAAATCGTTTTGCAATTTGTTTTGATCTTCTGATGACTTTACTCGACGATAAACGCCAGCATTATCTGCAGACAACCTAAGATGCTGCTCAAAAAGGAACAGCGAAGGGCCTATAACACTGGCTTGAGGAACATTAGAATTCACTTCTGTTTTACTTGGTGACTATCCGTCAGTTACTAAGTACGGTGTCGTCTCTGACAGGAAATTACGAATCTAGTTACATAACCGAGACGATATTCCATAAACATGCAATTTTACTACAAGCTGCTTGTGTGGTACAGTGTCAAAAGTCTTCTGGCTACCTACAAAAAAGCAATCAATTTGAAATCTCTTGTCAATAGCATCAGTACTTCATGTGAGTAATGTGCTGGTTGCGTTTCACAAGAACGATTTTTTCTAAATCCGTGTTGATTTTATCAGATTCACGCTGAACACTGATGCTGTTAAAATGATACGAGGTCAACAATGGCGAAGTATACCGCATTACAGATGCAGCTCAGCAGCTTTCCCGCCTACATAAGAATATCAAATAGTTTGGGCGAAGGCACACAGTTGAAGAGACGGAAATAAAGAAATAGATGCTTTGCCAAGTACTCTGTGTATACTGGTTCAGTGGAATTTGATAAAATACCACCTTATTTTCTCCTAGACACCATAACAACTTGAATCATGGCCTGATGGTACGATAAGCTCCATCGGTTTTGCGAAATTAAGGGGAAGCAGCAGATATACAGCAGAAAATTTGTAGTGACAATGACACGACTCCGATTCAATCGTGGGAGACGTCAGCAACATCTCTACCAACTCTACATGATCGCCATGTGTTCATGTGGATGGGCAGTGAGGAAGATGTGAGCCACATTTTTTTATTTATTTTATTTGCACCTCAAGTTCCGTTGGACCAAATTGAGGAGCAAATTCCCAAGGTCATGGAACGTGTCAGTACATGAAATTACAACATAAAACTAATAACAGATAAAAATAAAATGTTTATGAACCCGAAAATAGTCAATCTATAAGTTTAAGTAAACGCAATCAACAATACAACAAGAATCAGATTAATTTTCAAGGAACTCCTCGACAGAATGGAAGGAGTGACCCATGAGGAAATTCTTCATTTTCGATTTAAAAGCGCGTGAATTACTGCTAAGATTTTTGAATTCGAGTGGTAGCTTATTGAAAATGGATGCAGCAGTATACTGCACACCTATCTGCATAAAGAGTTAAGGAAGTCCGATCCAAATGCAGGTTTGATTTCTTCAGAGTATTAACTGAGTGAAAGCTGCTTATTCGTGGGAATAAGCTAATATTGTTAACAAGAAATGACAGTAAGGAATATATACGAGCGTATATTGTGAAGCCAATGTCAAAATACCCAGACTCGTGAACAGGGGTCGGCAAGAGGTTCGTGATCTTACACCACTTATTGCCCGAACAGTCCACTTTTAAGCCAAAAATATCCTTTTCGAACGGGAACAGTTACCCCAAAATATAATACCATACCACATAAGCGAATGAAAATAAGCAAAGTAGACTAATTTTTGGGTCGAACGATCACTCACTTCAGATACCGTTCGAATAGTAAAAATGGCAGCAATAAGTATTTGAACAAGATCCTGAACGTGGCTTTCCACGACAGTTTACTATCAATCTGAACACCTAGAAATTTGAACTGTTCGGTTTCACTAATCATATGCCCATTCTGTGAAATTAAAACGTCAGGTTTTGCTGAATTATGTGTTAGAAACTGTAAAAACTGAGTCTTACTGTGATTTAGCGTTAGTTTATTTTCTGCAGGCCATGAACGTAGGTCATGAACTGCACTATTTGAAACCGAGCCAGTGTTGCACACAACATCCCTTACTACCAAGCTACTGTCATCAGCAGACAGAAATATTTTAGAGTTACATGTAATACTAGAGGGCAAATCATTTATATAAATAAGGATCAGGAGTGGCCCCAATGCTGATCCCTGGGGCACCCCCCCCTCCCCCCCCCCCCCCGCTTGACTGTACCCCACTCAAACCCCACATCACACCCACTCTCAACATTGTGAATAATGACCTTTTGCTGTCTGTTGCTAAAGTCGGCTGTGCTGGAAGATGTTAAGAAACTATGAAACTAATTGAGGGTCTGTTGTCCTCTGGAAATCTTTTACCATCAAACATTAAAACTCTTTTAGCGACAGAAGACTTAAAAGTGTATCAACTCTATATGATTTTATAGCAATAGGACAAATAAGAATGCAGGAAAAGAGGTATTAAATGTTTATTTCTAATTTTTTCCATTATAACATAGTAAATGAATGAATGATTTGCGTTAGCAAGCTTCCTTTCATATTAATGGCTGTATTTGAATTTCTTAAGTTCATGGGCTTAAATCAAGTTAAATGAATGTAACAGATAATCACGTGCTTTAATGGTTCAGACTGCTGTACATTTAAATGTTAAAAAATCATGTTGAAACTGGCTTTATGGGTGATGCTCAACAAACATTAATAATTTTTTTTTTAAATATGCTTTGTAGCAAGTCATAAATTCATGACCTGAACTAAAAGATATAATATGAAAAATATGTGTTTTTGGTTCAAAATTAGCTCTATTCAACAGTAATGGTGTGTTCAATGATTTACATGTAATGACATTTAGTAATGAAAGTAAATATTTTGTAATTAGTAGGTGGCTTGAAGGTACACCCCTTTGAGTATTCAGCCATTACTTTTTCAGCCTTAGGGACAATTAACGCTAACTGATCTAGGAGACATCATCCAGGGTGATACCGAAAGTGCTCTGAAAATCATAAAATTATCCATAACGTTTTTCATAAGAAACAAATTCATTTAAAACTGATAGTTACTCCATGTGGACTTTATTAGCTTTGTTACACTGAAATAAAAGAGTTGTATTCTTTAATAAATAAACTATTTAATGACATTATTGTTGCAGTGCTATTAATATGTGATACGATTTTCAGATGAGGACCGTAATAACAGAAAGCTGTTGTTAAAGTTGCAGCGAGACCTCACAAAGAATATCTTAACCAATCTCAAACGCCTAGAGGACATAGAAAGGTATGTCAGACACCAACAAGTGGTTATATATACAAACAATGAATAAATGGTAGCTTTATCATTATATCAACAGAGGAACCTAGAGCAAAGCATTCTTTGTTTCAGTTTGCTGCATCCTAGCGTGGTGAAGGACCAAGTGATCCACCAAACAAATGAGGGACCACCAAGCAAATGAGGGACACTGTTCTCAGACCAAAGATTGAAGAATACCTATCAACTGGGTGACTTTTTCGTAAAGTCCAGAAACAGTTATTGTTTTACAGTGTCGTTAGGATGTCACGTGCCTCAGTTAAACACAACGAACTACTTCCTTTGAGGCACTTGTAACTAGTTATACATAGCGTGCCTCTCGTATTAATAAGTGTACTTGTAATGGTGTATTGTACTTCAGTCTGCAGGCGTCGTGATACATGTAAAAATGTGGCAGGAGTAAATTTGGTGTAATAGTGTATTGTCGGATGCATATTTAGTAATTAGTTGCATCGATTACTCATTAACGAAATAGTGCAACATTCACGTTGAAGCAATGATAAACCTTGTAGCATGGTAAAAGCACAAAATGGTCGTCTCGAAACAGAAAAATCATAAGTACTGTTCACCGTTTTAACTTCCTCGACAACAGATCTCGTACTTCTGGAGTATGTAGACTTCATAAATAGTATACGGTTGATTCAGGTATGATCAGCTATCCAATAAATAGCCACTCAGTGGAGAACTTTTACTTATTCGTAACTATACTGTGCAACTATCGCCCTAATTTACTGGCAATTTTAATAAATTCTAATTCAACATAGCTTGTCAGTCGAACTCGCAGCCGAAAGTTTTAACAATAAGGAAACAAATCAACTAAGTTATATTGACTCTATACTGAACTGCTGAGGAATGTATTTAAATTAGAGCTTACAATAAAAATAACAAATGTTGAAACGCATGAAGATGTATAGCAATAGTAAGTTACTAAGTATTGAACAGCCGTCTGGAAACCTCAACTGAGCAGCAAGACAAATTCAGTACGATTTACGAAAACTACAACACGAAGAAGGATGTGTAAGACTGAAACGAATATTATATCAAGGTTACTAGTCAAATACTCAAGATTTCAGAAATGATACTGTCTCTGACTTTGAAAATTCAATCCTCTGTACATCATGTTCCGGAGACAACGAGAACTTGCAGATAGAACATTTACAACATACAACAGCGACTACGGGAATTTGGCTTTCATTCACTTTAAAAAGTATCCAAGAGCATACCCAGCGAGGGATATTGGAAGGAAGCTCTCTCCCTCCCCTTTCTAGAAAAAAGAAAGTCAAATACCGAACTCGCATCCTGGTTTTAATTCAGCATCGGTTTGAAGAAAGCGAGGACATGTCACAGATAGTGATTTTTAGCAAAGTGCACCAAGAGCCATTCGTCGTGGAATCTCAAAACCATTACGAAACCAACATGAGTTGCTCGCCTCTAGCTCGATTTCTGGATACGCTCTTGAAAGTACTATTACCAGTTTCGAATTTGCATTTTCATCTACAGGCAGATTATATATGCTTCTACGTTCGAAACATGTGGTGCGTTGGTTTATACATGTATAGCCCTATTCAAAGTATTTCGCCAGATCATACGATTCATGTTGTTCTTGAGGTAAGCACAGTCACACACTGTTTTCGTTATTAATCACATTTCTGGGTTAAGACACTCGTTGGCAAAACGCACTACATAGTTTAACTCACACATAGTGTAATAAGATACAAAGTAGTTCCAAAGCTGTAGCACAGAGAAACATCATGTGTGGATCAGGGCTGTTATGTCATTGCTAGATTACGTTGACATACCATTTTAGAGGAACCATTTTAAAGTATGAACGTAGCATTTGTTGCCTTACAACGATCGAAAATTGTTTGGATGGATACTGCGGAAGTGGATCCAAGCAACAATCTGTACGAAGGATAGTCATAAAGTGTTACCGCCCTGAAAAAATAGTTACATACTGTTTTTTTTTTCTTAGCAGGTTCATGGCTGCAGTCGTAGTGCAAGATATGATCACTGCATCACAGTGCCATAGCATACCGCAAGAGCAACCCAAAGAACGTACTGCAGCCTACTGATAAAGTGGGGTATTGTGCAGTAATTAGTTTTCGGCAATAGCGGGAATTTTGCAGTTGTGTTGGACAATCTGGGCGGCTAAATACGTCATATGGATTGGCCTGATACAACTGCTAAATTTCATTTGTTGCCGAAACTAATTACCGCACGAAATTTCACTTCAGCAATAGGCTGCACCATTTTATTTTGGCTGCTGTAGCAATGTGCTACGGTACTGTGAAACAGGGATTTAAGTGTGTACCAGGACTGCCGACCTTTGCCTAAAAATAAACAAAAAAATTAATTCTTCGGCATAAAATCGTTAAATGTATTACTAGTAGGAATGCAATAGTGACATTGGGCCAAGAATGCACTTCCCACTTCGTCCATTCCCCATACTGTAGTAGGTGGGGGATGAGGCCAGGGCTACAGTGGCGAGAGTAACAGTGGGATATTTTGTCAGCATCCGAAGAACCACACAACTTCATCAGCATTCAAAACCCACACAATTGTCTTAGCAATCGCAGAACCCACACAGAGGCGTCTGCATCCGTAGAACCCCCACAACTGTCTTAGCATATGCAGAACTCACACAGTGGCGTCTGCATCTGTAGAACACTTGCAGCTTCCCAAGTATTGGCAGAACCCACACAGCTTCGTCAGGGTTCACAGGAAACAGATATTCGTCAGCGCACAGACGTGCAAGTTACATTCATTATTTTACAGCCATTCCTCAACCCATGCCACCTCTGCCCTTTTCTTTTTCTTCAGAGACAGGCTAATCAGAAAGGTTCCTACTTTGAAGCAGACATCATTCTGGTCTATTCATAATGGCAATTACATAACATCTGCATGTGATGGTCTGCATTGTAGATACTTTGTTTGCCTGCACACAGCGAAGTCTTTACACATGCAGCCTCTGAAAGCTGTCATGTAACGTAATCTATGCAGCTGTGTACATGCATGAAGGAGATGGGGTATTCTGTTTACAATGGAGGTTCAAATGGGGATTACAATTATAGATCACACAAAAACATTGTGATATGTCGTTCAATATGTCATGGAATACTGCAGAGTGATTCAAAAAGATGGACACAATTTCATTTGGCTATATTTCCTGCACTACACATTACACTTGGATTCCGTTAAGTATATTTGAAAGCGAATGTTGTGAAGTTTCGAGTACCACCGTTAGATCGCTCCAGCAACACACTGACTGTAGCGCATACAACATGTATTTTAAGGTAGTTGGCTAGTACGCAACAAAAGATTTTTTGCATTCGTGAATTCAGTAAAAGCGAGTCTTCCACCGTGGTTGATCCACCAACAAGGTTAAGCACTGATCGTTGGAATAAACAATTTGACAAAACTGTATCTCTGTGTACAGGTAAAAGACAAGGACGACCGCATCGGAGGAGAACGTTTAGCAGATTCGAGTGAGATCTGAATACAGCTTGTTCCTCAAATGATTGAAGAGTCAGGAGATTAAATTTCCCTCAAGACGGAGCTGCACCCCATTAGTATCTGAATGCTCGACGGTTCCTGAATGAATCTCCACCTCAACGATGGTTATGTCGCATAGGGAATGAAGACTTACCACTTCAATACTGGCCATTGTGGCCCCCTAATCTCACACCCTGCGATTTTTTCTTATGGGGGTTCGTGAGAGATGCTGTCTATCTACCATCTCTTTCCACAGAGTTGAATGATCTAAGAAAGTATATCACAATTTGCAGTGAAAAATGGGAGACTTTCGTCATCGAGTGTGGAATGAATTCAACTACCATCTAGATGTTATCCATGCGGCTGGAGTGTAAACTTCCATGTATGTATAATCAAATGTAATTTACAGAATTAAAATACAGCATATAATTCAGGAAATACAGACAACTGAAACTGTTCAACGTTTTTGATTCACTCTGTTAGTACGCATACAACCAGTAGGTTACAATTACATTCTGTGTTACACTTCCTCCACCTATAGCACACTGATTACAATTTCAGTGGACTATGTTAACATCACATATAGGTTACAACTTCATTTTCATCCACAACCAGAGTTTTATTATCGCTACAGTTATGAATGGCTTCTTGTTGTGAACACAGTAGCTGACTAACTCTGTCTTCTCGAAAACTGTCCCACACAACAGTCTAACATAATTATCACTTAAAAGCATTTATTGTCTTTTCCCGAGAGTTATAAGTTGGCTATACAGTGGAAACTCTATGTAGCTTGATTCATCATCATCATTTGATACACATTCTTGGTTATCACCACTGCTCAATTCCTTTCTCTCTCTGCATTACACATCGTATTTCAGTTTCGAGAGCGTACATCTTTGTTATCAGTTCTATGAATTCTCTAATAACCACCACTGACAATGCATCTTTCATTCAACGAACTTTTTTTTTACGGGCGCTTGGGATGTTAATATGTTACTTTCGGAGTAATCCATAATGTCAGACCAGAGATGCACATCACTATCAAACATTTTAAGGTAGTTACATGATGAAAGTATTAAGTTATCCATTTCTATGTAAACATTATAACATTTTGACTCACATTTCTTCGGCATAATGGAAATCTACAAGAAGTACCTTAGGAATATCTAAAAGAGGCATTCCTACAGCTATGTCTTTATCAAACACAATGTTACGTTCACTTTGTGACAACCAAATTCTCCTTAAATACAGGGTGCTTCGAAATTAACATGCCAGTTTAAAGGCGTTGTAGCAGTTGTTACGTTCAACTTACAATTGTAAATAATACATCAAATGAAAGAGCAAATTAGTTTTGTTTTTATACCTGTGCGCAATCGGAAGAGTATGGAATGACAAAGAGTGACAGAAAAACGTGTTGAACGAGTACGAATCTTTCACGCTTAGCCCCAAGAAATATCCCCATGGGAAGTTTGTGGGCCTTTCTGTTTCGGTGAATCAACTGTAACTGATGTTTCTTTTTTCTCGATGTGCTACAGCTATGGACCGTGCCTCAGTGGGAAGAAGTTGAACATCTTTATTTGGGAGAAAGATGGTGTGCCGCCTCACTGGCATAACTCAGTACGCGACTGGTTAAAGGACGTTGTATGCGACCGGTGGATTGGGCACAAGGGGCCGGTTGACAGCATTTTATGCATGACCACCTCGTTCACACACGATCTGACGCGATCGTGAGTATGTGCCTTCGATACCAACTGATCTATCCGACTTTAGAAACAGTGTCGTTTAACTGTTACTCCTGACACACTGATCAACGTTTCGGAACAACTCGCCTATCGACTCGATGTGTGTTCGGTGATCGCACTGAATAATTGTAAGAAAAATGTTTGTGTTTCTCTTTCATTTGGTGTATTATTTATAATTGTAAGGTGAATGCAATATGTGCTACAAATCCTTAAAACCCGTACATTCATTTTGAAACACCCTGTATAACTTTGTGCTTCAAATTCGGTCTTGCAATCAAAGCAGCAGTTCCATATCTAGTTCACAACTTCTTACTAGCTCCACATCACTATTTTTCACACATTCTGCAGTGTTATGCCAAAAACACTGTTATTCAGTATTTAGTAAAAATTCTTTTCGAAATTCGTTTTTGTTTTCGTATGTTTCTCAGAATTAATATCAACATAAAAATTCACCGAGGAAGCTCCATGGAATGATAATATCCGGTGAATTTTGTTAAAATTATGCATATTTGAACTTCCATGGCAGACAGAATGCTCATCTCCTTCACGCACGTGTACAGTAGCACGGATTGCATCACGTGATAGCTCTCAGAGACTGCATGTGTAAGGACTTTGTTGCACGCAGACAAGCAAAGTAAATGCTTTGCAGACAACCGCATGCAGTCGTTACACAACTGCCATTGTCATTGGAAGATAATGATGTCACGCCCTGGTCATCCTTAACGTTGCAAGCTCTCTGATTAGCCTGATTTCAAGAAATAAAATACAAAAGGGAGGAGGTGGTATGGTTTATTAAGCAGCTGAGAAATGTGACTGGACAACCTGAAATGGCTGTAAAATACCGAGCTACGACTGGGTTAAATTGTAGGTGTGTGTGTGTGTGTGTGTGTGTGTGTGTGTGTGTGTGTGTGTGTGTGTGGTCTGTGTGTGGGTGGGTTCTACGAATGCTGACAAAACTGTGTCGGTTCTGCATATGCTGATGAAGTGTCCCACAGCTGCTCTCATCGCCTTAGCCACCTGCCGCACAGCAGAGAACTATCGAAACCCTTTGGGCCATGTCGCTTCTGCATTCCTACTCATGAGAAACCTAAATCTGGCCGTCGGAACATGGTACCTGAAACCCGTTCGATCCGAAAGCGTGTCGGTGACTTACTCATTTGGCACGTCCCTTGGTACTAGACTGCTGTACCAGCAAGAAGGCGGTTGCGTCCTGTCATCTGCTGAGAGAGGTACACGGAATACCTTGCGGTGTTTGACAGTGTGGGCTCTGTCTCTGTATCACACCATACGTTCCAGACACTGTCTATGCTGTTACCCGTTTCTCAGTGTGATAGTTGTCATGTTTGCTATAAGCCTCCCATAATGAAAGCCACCATGACAATCCACAATGATACTACAATGAGTAAATTCCTCCTGTCTAAACTAACATGAAAATGAATGCTAAACGCTTTACATGGCAGATCGAAGTGGACGCTAGTGACAGATATGGCAGAATGTTGCTATTAGCTGGAGCATCATGCGGTACACCGTCCCTTGCTCCTGCATGTCACGTCAACATCCATTTTGTAACATGCATACTACTGAAACCAGGCAAAGTCATCGTTCCTCATTCACTTACTGAAGCTCCTTATCAATATGTATTATAAAGGTATGTGTACAATTTTCGTGTGGCTAGGGCTCAGGGGCGAGTCCCGGAGCGGTTCTCCTTCCTCAGGGGCCTGTGTCCAACTTCAGCGCGGGGTCGGCCTTGTTAATATTGATGCGGCGGTGTTGGATGCGGGGGGTGGCCGGGGTGCCTTCCTGCTGCCATCCCGTAGCGCACCAGGGCGGGATGCGGCGGTGTTGCATGCGGGGGGTGGCCAGAGTGCCTTCCTGCTGCCATCCCGTAGCACACCAGGGCGCACCAGGGCGGGATGCGGCGGTGTTGCATGCGGGGGGTGGCCAGAGTGCCTTCCTGCTACCATCCCGTAGCACACCAGGGCGGAATTAGTTTACCCCAGCTGTCTGTTTCTAGTGTAAGCCATATAAGAGTGCGGACGTTTACGAATGCCTGCGAGTTGCGTATCTGAGGTGGAATGTGGCGTCCAGCCCGGTATTCACCTAGCAGGATGTGTAAAACCGCCTAAAAACCACATCCAGGCTGGCCGGCATACCGGCGTTGTTAATCCACCGGGTGGATTCGATCTGGGGTAGGAGCAGGCGTGCCTACCCAAGTCCAGGGAGCAGCGCATTAGTGCTCTCGGCTACCCTAGCGGGTGCTTTTGAAGGTATAAGAGCTGGGAGGTTTCGACCTCCAGAAATTTCTAGAACATTTCAGAACATTCGAGAACATTCCAGAACATTCGAGAGTATTCGAGAGCATTTCACAACATTTCAGAATGTTCCGGAATATTCCACAATGATCTGCGAATTCTGGGATGTTCGGGAATAGTCTGGAACATTCAGGAATATTCCAGAATGCTCGGAAACATACCATATCATTTAGGAACGTTTCAGTATACTCTAGAATGTTGTAGAATGTTTGCAACATTGTGGACAATTCGAAACCTTTCTGGTATGTTTTGGAATCCGCCACTGGTGGGGCTACACATTGGTTGGGTTATATAAAGCAAGACTCGTCGTGGGTTCGAACGTCAGTTTCTTGTCAGTGACGAAGGGAGAAACCAGAGTAGTAGTGCAGTGAGTGAATAAAAACAAACAGTGAAGTGTGAGTAGTGAAAGTGGTACAGTAACAATATAAATTGAATATAAAGTGAAAAAGATGTAAATGTACCTAATGTATCTGATAATAAAAAGTTGATTTGATTTATATTTTAGATACGGTCCAAACTTAAAGGAGGAAGAGATCTTGCCAGTTACGAAGCGAAACGGCGAAAACAAAAAGAACTGGGAAATAAACGAAACGGACGAAGAGCGCGAAGCACATTTCTACATCTACATCTACATTTATACTCCGCAAGCCACGCAACGGTGTGTGGCGGAGGGCACTTTATGTGCCACTGTCATTACCTCCCTTTCCTGTTCCAGTCGCGTATGGTTCGCGGGAAGAACGACTGTCTGAAAGCCTCCGTGCGCGCTCTGATCTCTCTAATTTTACATTCGTGATCTCCTCGGGAGGTATAAGTAGGGGGAAGCAATATATTCGATACCTCATCCAGAAACGCACCCTCTCGAAACCTGGCGAGCAATCTACACCGCGATGCAGAGCGCCTCTCTTGCAGAGTCTGCCACTTGAGTTTATTAAACATCTCCGTAACGCTATCACGGTTACCAAATAACCATGTGACGAAACGCGCCGCTCTTCTTTGGATCTTCTCTATCTCCTCCGTCAAACCGATCTGGTACGGATCCCACACTGATGAGCAATACTCAAGTATAGGTCGAACGAGTGTTTTGTAAGCCACCTCCTTTGATGATGGACTACATTTTCTAAGGACTCTCCCAATGAATCTGAACCTGGTACCCGCCTTACCAACAATTAATTTTATATGATCATTCCACTTCAAGTCGTTCCGCACGCATACTCCCAGATATTTTACAGAAGTAACTGCTACCAGTGTTTGTTCCGCTATCATACACTCCTGGAAATGGAAAAAAGAACACATTGACACCGGTGTGTCAGACCCACCATACTTGCTCCGGACACTGCGAGAGGGCTGTACAACCAATGATCACACGCACGACACAGCGGACACACCAGGAACCGCGGTGTTGGCCGTCGAATGGCGCTAGCTGCGCAGCATTTGTGCACCGCCGCCGTCAGAGTCAGCCAGTTTTCCGTGGCATACGGAGCTCCATCGCAGTCTTTAACACTGGTAGCATGCCGCGACAGCGTGGACGTGAACCGTATGTGCAGTTGACGGACTTTGAGCGAGGGCGTATAGTGGGCATGCGGGAGGCCAGGTGGACGTACCGCCGAATTGCTCAACACGTGGGGCGTGAGGTCTCCACAGTACATCAATGTTGTCGCCAGTGGTCGGCGGAAGGTGCACGTGCCTGTCGACCTGGGACCGGACCGCAGCGACGCACGGATGCACGCCAAGACCGTAGGATCCTACGCAGTGCCGTAGGGGACCGCACCGCCACTTCCCAGCAAATTAGGGACACTGTTGCTCCTGGGGTATCGGCGAGGACCATTCGCAACCGTCTCCATGAAGCTGGGCTACGGTCCCGCACACCGTTAGGCCGTCTTCCGCTCACGCCCCAACATCGTGCAGCCCGCCTCCAGTGGTGTCGCGACAGGCGTGAATGGAGGGACGAATGGAGACGTGTCGTCTTCAGCGATGAGAGTCGCTTCTGCCTTGGTGCCAATGATGGTCGTATGCGTGTTTGGCGCCGTGCAGGTGAGCGCCACAATCAGGACTGCATATGACCGAGGCACACAGGGCCAACACCCGGCATCATGGTGTGGGGAGCGATCTCCTACACTGGCCGTACACCACTGGTGATCGTCGAGGGGACACTGAATAGTGCACGGTACATCCAAACCGTCATCGAACCCATCGTTCTACCATTCCTAGACCGGCAAGGGAACTTGCTGTTCCAACAGGACAATGCACGTCTGCATGTATCCCGTGCCACCCAACGTGCTCTAGAAGGTGTAAGTCAACTACCCTGGCCAGCAAGATCTCCGGATCTGTCCCCCGTTGAGCATGTTTGGGACTGGATGAAGCGTCGTCTCACGCGGTCTGCACGTCCAGCACGAACGCTGGTCCAACTGAGGCGCCAGGTGGAAATGGCATGGCAAGCCGTTCCACAGGACTACATCCAGCATCTCTACGATCGTCTCCATGGGAGAATAGCAGCCTGCATTGCTGCGAAAGGTGGATATACACTGTACTAGTGCCGACATTGTGCATGCTCTGTTGCCTGTGTCTATGTGCCTGTGGTTCTGTCAGTGTGATCATGTGATGTATCTGACCCCAGGAATGTGTCAATAAAGTTTCCCCTTCCTGGGACAATGAATTCACGATGTTCTTATTTCAATTTCCAGGAGTGTATAATCATACAATAAAGGATCCTTCTTTCTATGTATTCGCAATACATTACATTTGTCTATGTTAAGGGACAGTTGCCACTCCCTGCACCAATTGCCTATCCGCTGCAGATCTTCCTGCATTTCGCTACAATTTTCTAATGCTGCAACTTCTCTGTATACTACAGCATCATCCGCGAAAAGCAGCATGGAACTTCCGACACTATCTACAAAGTCCCCAACGAACGAGAATGAGCACCATGAGGAGGAACCGAAGAATAAGTTAATGGAGGAACTGAAGAATCTAGAATTGTGACACTGTTATCATAAAGGACAACGAACTCAAGCCAGCCATGAAAATATCACCTTACGAGAAGCGCGGACGAGGACAAGTAAACAATACAACCTAACAAATGAACCATTCCACTGCGATCTCACGAAATAATACAACAAACACAAACACGTCGTAATCGGAATAGAGTAACATCTGCCAATTCTGCAACACAAAAAAATTCAGGAGAGAAACACCAGGATTCTGTTGCACGAATGGAAAAATTCGATTACCATCACTGTAGAAGCACCACCGCAGGAATTTTTACATTACATGAACGCGAGAACTCCAGAATCAAAACACTTTCTTCAAAATATGAAACCGTACATCACCTGCTTCCAAATGAATATTCAATAATTTTTTATCTCTTATACTTTAAAGTTTATATTTTTATTCCAACTACCACACAATCTTGTATCAACACCCTGAGCGTAGCCGTGTACTCCAGCTAATATCTTCTGTATAGAAGTACACCAATTTCACCACATAAATGTAAACTAAAATTCCATGTAATGACCAACTGATGAAACGTCACCTTTAAAGAACAGTTCTGCTAAGTGACAAAAGTAGTGATTTCGAATGAGACCCGTTTCAACCTGTCCTAAGCAATAGTGAAATATGTGTTAGTCGCTGTCATAATGATCAGTCTCCCAGCCTACACTGTTAAGTGGCATTCGGAATAATTAGATAATGAATGAGATCGTTCTCTGCAGAGTCGTTGAAGAAAGGAATATGTGGAAAAGAATGTCTAGACGAAAGGACAGGATGACAGAACATGTATTAGGCATCAGAGAATAACGTCCGTGCTACAGTAGGGGATAATGAAAGGTAAAAATCTGTAGGCGAAGACAAGAGATTGAAATATATCCAGCAGACAACTGACGGCAATGGATATAGGTGTTATTGTAAGATGAAAAGGTTGGAAAAAGAGGGAAAATTACAGTGGATCACATCAAACCAGGCAGAAGAACTCTAAAAAAAATCTGCCAAAGATCCCGCAACTAACTGCCTTAATTTTTGAGTTAGCTCCTGCTTATCGAATGGCTTCAAAATTTGTATACTGTTACAACTTATAACTATACCTCAAATGATTTCCAAAAACAGTTCAGAAACAGAACTACGTGTGGGCAATGCCACTCCAATATTACTGTCCAATGATCTTTTTAGCGGTTAGAACACTATTGCGCGAACAAGTTCTTGAACTTAGAGTTAAGTTTAATCAAAAAGTAGTGAATACAGTATCAACATGTCTTAGAGAAAAGTACTGATGTCGTGCAGTACAGTAGCTTGTTACATCTCCAAGACTGAAAAAATTGTTCCACAGTTAACATGAACTTCGGAAAAGGAAGAAATACACGAATTATGTTCCATAACTTTTTTTTATTTTTCATGCAATACTCAACATTTTTATGACTTATATAACTAAAATATAATTCCTCATGTGAGTCACTTGATTTCAAGTCGACAGATTTACATATAAATTTACCAGTTCATTTCACTGTTTAATGAATCTGGGTAGTAACGGTAGAAATTACAGTCACATATGAACAGCTTCTTTACATGCAGGTACACACACCAAAGGCCATCGGCGTCACCTTAGCTGGGAAAGCAAATCTGCCATAATGTTGCTTAAAGAAAGATCACGGACACAGAAAGCTACTTTCTGGAAAAAAAGTTTAGCTGAAACTGACGATGGGCCAGACCATCTTCCCGAATAAGACCCCAGCCTCCGAATCACTGCCTACTACGTCACCTCGTTCGGCGTTGCCTTTTATTGTCTGTTGCAGCGAGATCTACCTTTTACAGCAATCTCATTGCATTGCCAGAGACTCTGTTTATTAAATTATTCGCCGTCCATTCTTGAGAGCTACTTATCACTTGCGAACACAAATATCACTTTTTATCGCTCTAACAAACGTTCTGGCGGAGATTGTTTTTTGCTGGAACAAATTTCCATTGTACAATTTAACTAAAAGTTTCAGTACATCTTGAAATTTGTACCTACGTGACCTCGTTTTACGTAATCCTTGTCTCACGTTTTTCTTCTTCTTACCTTATTTGTATTCTTCAAGACCTCGTTTTAGTGTTCATTGTTCCGTAGTTTAACATAGTCATTCAACACTAATGAGGTAAACAGGAAATAAACATGCACGACACAACTCATACAAGCACAACAGATACAATGCTTAAAACAAGCATGTTGGGATCGCTCTGAGACATATTAAGATCTAAAACAAAGTAAAGCTAAATATGTAATGCAAGTTGATTTACAATAAGTAGAAAAGAATAGGGCATCTGTAGACTTTACCTATGTAGTTAGGTCATCTACCCGTGCTGTCTGTGTCAAACAGAATACTGTGTTCTGCAACTGCGTTCTTTGTTTTGAATTGGTATCTGATGAAGGCAGGGACAAGAGAAGGGCGGAGGGGGGGGGGGGGGGGAGGGGGAAGAGGGTAGAGGCGGAAAAATGGAGCGAGGGTGATTGGGTGACGGGAAAGAAAGCAGAGAGGGAGGGTGATGGGGTAAAGCGAGCTTGAGAAGAGAGGGACTTACGATAAATTATAAAAAGCACAAATGTGTAAAAATTCTCGTTAATTATTGAATATGTAGGACAATGGTCGTGTAAACTGCAAAAGGCATAAAATAGTAAAATTGTAAAAGACGACGAGTATGGTTTGGTAGAGAGGAAGGAAGGTGGTGTGGAGGGGGAGGGGGGGGGGGAGTTACAGGGTTGTCATCAGTTTAACAAGAGAGGGTTTACACTAAAATTGTAAAAACTAACATTATGTAAAACTCTTAATGTGGGAAGAGATGAAAGATCTTAAAAAATAGATAAAAGTTGCTAGATAAAAAACCCAATCTGGATATAAGCTCCCTTCTACTATTTGTAATACTTATTATATCTCGTTATTCTATTACTGACCGCGGGTATTTGACCAAGGCACATCAGACAAAATTTTTTGTAGGAGACTTACCATAGTTAATGTAAAACACTAATAAACACTAAGCATTTCGGTGCTATTACATATTTTCGTACGTACCTTAACTTTAATGCAACTAACAGACCTAAGCTACTGAAACAAACCTGTCAAAGTTTAAACTTAATAAAAAAAAAGCTCTAGAGTTTCCAGTCGAGTGATTTCATCGAAATGGCATAACGTTTCGATTTTCTGGTGAAGTGTCGAGGTGGAGTCTTCATCGTTAATGGTTACGTAAAATTTTAGTTGTTATTTTACTTCATTACCGAAAGATAGTAAACACGCTGCACTGAAAGCAATAACAGGTCACAGTTTGCTTTTTTTTTACTTTTATTCATACACCACTATTGTGAGAAAATAAACCATCACACATAAACTATTTGGAACAGATATTCCTTTAATGTTCACAGGAAGATGAAATTTAACTCTTCATTAAAATCTGACTCTTCATTCAAGTTTTCTTATAACTTCGGATTATCGAAACTAGCTATTTCTGCTCAAAGTTATTTAGTTGCCAGTTTATTAGTCATTTAATTTCACAACTTTATTGGAAAATTGTTTATTATCATTATTATTGCCTACCCATAAAAGGTAACATTCTCAGCAAACACACTCTTAAGTGCTTAAAGAGCCAGCATGCTGTAATTTTTATAATGGTAGCTTACCATAACAGTATGATGGAAATTTCGGTTATGGCAGTTTGCTGTAATGGACTTGTGGTGTAAAGACTGGTTGCTACAAAACCAAGCTAGAAATTGCTTTAAAGTCTGGGTGAAAGTTGTTATAAAGACACCACCATTACTTCTTGGGAGGATTATAATAATATCACTTTGGTTGTGTAGGTGTGAACAGTTTGTGAACAGTAATCGTCAGTAATTATTACAATGCCTGGAGAAAAGTCAGTCTGGCAGAGAGAATGTGAGCATGAAGGCTTGCAACAAGGTTCGCTTCTACAACCATCCAAGGAAAGTAAGTATTACAAATTTTTAATTGACTATTTTGCGAAACTGGGTGCAAAGTACTTACGAAACGAACTGGCAAACAGCTGTCTGATTGTTCTGATTGAATAATTGGCTAATCTGTTTCAAAGGAAGGAACAAACATGTTTTCACCAAATGTCTAATTTGACGCTGTCGCTATTAGGCGTGTAAGAGAAATTCCGACAGTAGATGAAAACCATGCATTCAACGAACATATGTGTAAACTACGACCTCTATAAAGTCGTACAATTTAAGTTTAATTTCTATCAATATTATTGAGTTTCAGCCGTCGTAAATGTTCTTCCTTTAACACCAACAAAAGAAGCGTCTCCGATATTAGGCATCACTCATGAGTTGTTCACGAAGTAGAATGGTAGTCAGATACAAACAACTTGTGTACATCAGTAAAAAAATTCCTGATGGATTGGTCATGTGAGGTAGTCTACTTATATCTAGAAGCAAGGATGTAATGTATATAGTCAAAGGAAATTTGAAACAGCCCAATGTTTGCTGAATAAAACCGTGCATCTCTATACCAAAAGACTTATAGTGATATCCCGAAAATGTCAAACATTCGTCGCACAATGACAGGTAAGTGAAGCTGTCATTCAAGATTTGTTAATCCAGTATGGCGGAAAATTCAATACGTCGAACGTGTCAAAATGTACCACTGTACAAATACTGTTCCAAACGTAATAATGTTATCATCATCAGTCTGTCGATTGCTTAGCATCTCTCCGTCAGGACCTGGATTCACTGATTCTTTCGTCTTAATTTTCCTAAATATTTATACAAACTGGTTTCATCAGTAAACACTTCCGGGCTAAGTTGCCGTGGTCGATCTGTAGAACTACTTCTCCCTGACGTTTCGTTCTCAACTACGGAGAACATCTTCCGAGGTGAGTCGACGACTGGCTGCTAGGAGCTGGGGCCGCCGTTTATATGGAGATCGTAGAGGGCGCCACCTCACGTCACGTGGCGTCGATGGGTAGCTATCTCTGGCTATCGTCTGTTCTCTCGATTGCAGGCAATCGATTGTCACGTGATTGATTCAACGTTGCCCGCCATATCTTGTGCAATTTTAATCCTTCTTCTTTACGATTAAAATTGTATTGATGTTTGTGGATTTCAATTGCCTCTCTGTACATACACCTATAATAATGCGACGTCCTCGCTAGCACGCTTGTCTCACCAAATTTTATTTCGTGATCTCCATACTTAAAAACATGTTCCGCTACTGCCGATTTCTCGATATGTCCCAAGCGACAGTTTCTTTTGTGCTCCGTCAACTGCGTATTGATTCTTCTTTTTGTAGTTCCTATGTAAACCCTGCCACAACTACACGGAATTTTATATACCCCTGGGGTGGCTAGGGGGTGACGAGCATCTTTTGTTGATCTTAGGCATTCACTAATTTTCTTAGTAGGTCTGAAAATAGTCTCCACCTGAAACTTGGCTAGTACTTTCCCAATGCGATCCGTGATGTTATGGATGAACGGAAGAAATACTTTTCCAGCTGATGGTTGTTGCTGTCTCCTACTTTTAGGCATTTTTCTACTTGGGTGAAGTGCTCGGTTAATCTCGTTTTTCGTATAACCATTTTTCGCAAAAGCCATTCGTAAACGATTTAGTTCTTCTTGTAAGTAGCCTGGTTCACAAATATTATTGGCCCTATCCACTAGTGTTTTTATGACCCCCCCCTCTTTTGCCTAGGATGGTGGTTTGAGTTCTTATGGAGGTAGCGATCAGTATGTGCACCTTTCCTGTAGACCTTATGGCCTAAGGTCCCATCCGCCGCTTGATAACTGATACATTCTTTCTTGTCTTTCTCCATAGTAAATCTGATCTTTGGGTTGATGCTATTTACGAGTGCACCAGGAAATCATTCAAGTCTTCTTCCTCATGATTCCATATTACAAAGGTATCATCCACATATCGATACCACTTCGAGAGGCTTTTTTTGGCCGACTGCAGTGCTTGATGTTCAAAATATTCCATGAATAAATTCGCAATTACGGGGCTTAGGGGGCTTCCCTTGGCTACCCCATCAATCTGTTCGTAAAATTCACCATTGTACTGAAAATAGGTCGAGGATAGACAGTGTTGGAACAAGGCCACTACATCAGTAGGGAACATATCGGCTATATGAGAGAGAGCTTCATTAACTGGAACCATATCAAAACTATATCAAAACTGACAAGGATGTCATTAGGACCGACAGTAATGTCCCTCAATGAAGTGTAGAGAGTTTTTAATATGACTCTCAGTTTTGCCTATGTAAGGTTGTAACAAAGAGGCAAGGTGTCTGGCTAGTTCTCGCGTAGGAGCTACAATTGCGCTGACTATCGGTCTCAAAGGAACATCAGGCTTATGTATCTTTGGTAATCCATATAATCTCGGAGGATAAGCCTCCGTTTTACAAAGGTACTTTTTAACTTCTGTAGGAATGGAAGACTGTTTTATCAGATGACTGGTGGCATTCAGCACATTCGTTGTGGGATCTTTTTTCAACTTCTTGTATGTGCTGGGTTCCAGGAGATCACTGATCTTCTTGTGATAATCCTCAGTATTCATTAAAACAGTAACATTTCCCTTGTCAGCGGCAGCTATAATAACATTCTTGTCTGCATTGATCTCCCGCAATGCCTTCCTTTCCCCTTGAGACAGATTGCTGCTGGGTGGCTTAGATTTACGTAATATCTTGGAGGTTTCCATCCTAATTTCATCAGCAGAATATGATGGTAACTGACGAATTCCTGCCTCTATTAGCAATAATGTCCTCCATAGGAACTTTGGATGGGGTGATTGCAAAATTCCCTCCTTTAGACAGAACAGAAAGTTCTTCCTTAGACAATTCTTTTTCCGATAAATTAATAACCGTTTGGGAATTGTTTGGAATCGGTGTTTCCTGTCGACCCTCTTGTAGACGATCAAACTTCTCCTTCTGCCTATTGGAAGACACTTCTGCACTAATCTCCATAGATCTAAATGTTAAACTGTCCACTTCGTTCCAATGACAAAACTGCATAGTATTGCTAATAAGTAAATGAAGATTTAGCAGTTGATTGTCACATACCGCCAGTCCTCGTCGTGTCTGATGTATCCGCTCACGTAGTAATGCCAGTTCCATACGAGAATAAAAACGGTTAGCTTGTGCCGAATGAAGACGCCGGCCGTGAAAGCCTACGTGGGATGATTCAATCTGGTTTGTTTTACTGTATTTCCTCCAATTTTAAAGACTATTTCTTAAGATTCCTTAAAGCATGTGAGTGTTTCTGTCTTTTTTAGTTAATTTCCATTTTGTACTCATTAATTACTATTATATCCATATCGTCTAAGCTTCTCTGGGGATTTCTTTCATAAAGAGCTATCACAGCTAGTTCATCCGTAAACCGAAGTATCTCTATTCTTTCTCTATTTACTCTGATACCTATACTGTATACCATGGATTCATTTCTTGCACTTTTTCGTTATGTTGAGTAGGAACTGGAACAGACTGCACCTTTGTCTAACTTCTATAAGAATTCCAGCTGGTTTATGTATGATTCTTATCTTTACTGCTTCTATTTACTCTTTATACAGTTCTTTCATCATTCTTCTGCCTCTGCATTTCATCAGTTTTAGAATTTTCATTAGTTTTTTCCAGTTGACAGCGTCGAAGGCTTTCCTTAATTTTGCGAAAGATATGTAAAATTTTTCTTCATTTATACTGTGAAGGTACAAGACGGCTTCTCTTATGCCTCTTCCTTCTCGGAAGACAAATAGGTCTTCAGCTAAACAGGGTTCAATTTCGTTCTTAATCCTTCTGCGTAGTATTATTGTTAATATTTCCAAAGTGTGAGTGAGTATACTCGAAGCTCTGTCATCTACACATGCAGCTGCTTTGTTCTTTTTTGGAATCATTATTATCATACTTAAGTCTTTTGAGGCATTACGAATTATAGGTCTAAAAGGCTTTCCCTGCAACACATTGTCATCTCGGAAAATTGGGCTTTCTGTCAGTAATTTGCGACGTACTTGCACAACATTTCGAACAGAAAACTAACAATCTTCATCAGGTACTTCCTCAATTCGCATAGTACTTGCACGATATTTCAATTGCATAACTCACAATCATCATTAGGAGCTCACCACATAACGTGGGAAACGATCAACTAGTCAACATGTATTTATTTCCTGCTGGTGTTTTATTCACTGGGTCCAAAATGTCCTTTCCAAGCATTTCAAATGGTTTAGAGGCTTCCAGAAGAAATTGTAACTGAACAGTCGGTGGCCAAGATCAACTCATTGCACATAAGGTGCGCAGTCCCTGAATTATTGAACAACTTCTCGTTTATTAGTCCTCCACCAAAATTTTTCGGCAATTCGTCAATCAGTTGCTCTTCGCCCACCATGGCCTGATAACATTTGGTCATGTGCTTGTGCCACAATTTCATTCTGGAAAGCTGCAGGTACTGCCACTCATAGTCCGCACTTTGTTCTTCTGCACAGCAAGACATGGAGCATCGTGAACTGAGGATGCAACTTGAATTGTTGACAGCTTGAGCCTTTCACCATTCAGCATCTCTCCTGCCCAGCACTTGTAGAATTGCAATTTTCCCACTCAAATTGTCTAGCATGCCTTTTCCCTCACTTGTGTATTACCTCGTAATCAGATTCACTCTAATGGAGTGCCCACGTTGTTAATCTGATCCGGGGCCTCCAGTCCTAATAACCATTTGGGAGCAGTGTGATCTGTCACAACTTTAAACTTTTGCCCACATAGCCGGCCGCGGTGGCCGTGCGGTTCTGGCGCTGCAGTCTGGAACCGTGGGACTGCTACGGTCGCAGGTTCGAATCCTGCCTCGGGCATGGGTGTGTGTGTGATGTCTTTAGGTTAGTTAGGTTTAAGTAGTTCTAAGTTCTAGGGGACTTATGACCTAAGATGTTGAGTCCCATAGTGCTCAGAGCCATTTGAACCATTTTTTTTTTTTGCCCACATAAATAACAGCGGCAGTACGTAATACCATGGTTTACTGTAGGAGCTTCTTCTCAGATCTGGAATAATTTTGCTCTGTTTTGTTCAACCGTTGGGATCTGTGCTCTGCAGGATATCCTTTACCATCTATATTCTGTCCTAGGACAACCTCAAGAGTAATATTACTCGCATCACAAAACAGAATCAATTCTTTCTCAAAATCACTGAATATCAAAACTGGGTTTGATGTCAGTGCTCGCTTTAAAGTATTGAATGCCATCTGGCATTTGATAAATCATTCAAATTTTGCTCCTTTTCATAACAAATGGTTTAAAGGTGTGGCAACTTCAGTAAAGTTCTCTATGAATCAACAATAATAATTACACTCACGAGTACAATACTTTTGCGTACAAAACAGTGTGACTTATCCAATTCTTCGTTAGTTTCCAATAGCTCTACAACATATAATAAATCCTTAGGTCAGTCTGTATCTATGCTGATCTAGATCAGGTTCCCAGTACCTTGCGATATCGTATCACACGAACTGATGCGTCCACAGTTTACTGGGTACCACCTTCGTGATTGCTCAACCTTGCGACAATGTAACACTTGTAGCTATTGTCGCTAGTGGACACAATGTCCCGTCGAGTCCAGTTGGGCACTGCATTTTCGCGTGATGTTTAGCAATAAAGTCGAGTCCTAGGATTGCACAATATCCATCACCACCACATGGCAATATTTGTGCATGTTCTCAAAAACACGTATTTTCCAAGTTGAAACTAAACAGCGTTGTCCCAGATGACTTCACGCCATTATCACGAATTACACGTAACCTATACTGTGGCGACCTCAGACTCCTTCTGTTCAAGAAGTCCAGACTGACTACTGACACCTGAGCCCATGCGTCCACGAGAAATTTATGTTCCCTGCCATTTACCTTGACTGGCAAGCAGCACTCCATCTCTGCAATCTTTTCTGCACCCTCATGTTCTACTTGGAATGTTGTCCGACAGATGAGCCAACCCCGTTCCCATCTGACAACCGGTTATTAGAACGTATCTTGTCCCGTGCTTTCTTCGGATAATCACGCGCTTTATGGCCCACCTCCCCACATTCAGGACATTCGGGATGATGAAATTACTTCTTGATGTGGTTCTTGTGCCCACATCTAAAACGCTTCACTTCAGAAGAAAAAAACACGGTGATCACTGTGATCAAATGGTTCAAATAGCTCTGAGCACTATGGGACTTAACATTTGACGTCATCAGTCCCCTAGAACTTAGAACTACTTAAACCTAACTAACCTAAGTACACCACACATATCCATGTCCGAGGCAGGATTCGAACCTGCGACCGTAGCGGTCCCGCGGTTCCAGACTGTAGCGCCTAGAACCGCTCGCCCACTCCGGCCGGCGATCACTGTGTCTTCATGTAGTAATGCTGGTCTTCTCCAATTGCATAGCAATCCTAAGGGCAGTAGGTAAATCACTTTGGTTCTGCATTGTGACCCTGTTTGACATATCAGCAGAAACACTTCTTAGAAACGCCTCTGCCTTAGGTAGAACCTCTGTATTGGCCTCCGCATTCTGCGTTAGTTCATCCATTTGCAAGTTCAGTTTCCTAATCATGTCAGAGAAGGATTCCACTGATTGCCGTGCTTCTGCAATAGTCCATCGAGTTTCTCCCGAAAGAATCTCGCACTGTTGCTCCCGACAACACTGTATTAGATCGTTATCCAGTTCCCCAAAGGTTTGGGCCGTACTATGGGTCGCGTTTTCGCATCACCCACTAATCTTAATGTGGCCATATTCAAGGGCATTTCTTCCACTCATTTTCCGTTTGACGGCAGCCTTTATGTCACTAATAAAAATACATACATCTTCGGTTGCTTTCCCAGCAAATGGCACTATGAGATTAGCTGCTGCGGGATCGGTTGAATGGGTGGGTACACTCAACACTGTTTTATTTTCCCCTGAATGAAGGAGTGCTTGCCCACCAACGGCTTCCCATTGCTCTATTCCCCTACGCAATGTCTCATTGTGTTGCCCCTGTTGCATTGTAGTTTGTAACAGCGGGGCTATATGCCACTTCAAAGCTTGCACCGTTTCATTCAGAGTCGCTGCTCGTGTGTCTGGCATTTGTGTAAACTCCATCTGCCGTTATAACAGAAAAGAAGGTAACTGCACAAACAATAAAAGAAAAGAAGAATTAAAATACACTTAATCTTTACGCCGTATCATTTCCCAACGAGATTTGTGCCCTTCTGCACATACTAAAGGACGCCCAGATAAATTACAGTACGGACACCTCAGTGTTCGAATGCTCAAATGTGTGTGAAATCTTATGAGACTTAACTGCTTAGGTTATCAGTCCCTAAGCTTATACACTACTTAACCTAAATTATCCTAAGGACAAACATACACACCCATGCCCGAGGGAGGAATCGAACCTCCGCCGTGACTAGCCACACAGTCCATGGCTGCAGCGCCTAAGACCGCTCGGCTGATCCCGCGCGGCAGACACAGACTTCTCCAGTGTTCCCACAGAACTGTGACAAGTTTTCAGGTTCCTACAGTCCAACAAACGACACTTTTAACGTACTGTGAAGGTGCCTACGGCTCAGTATGACCATAAGAAAATACAGAACAAGAGAGTTACAAATATTTGTCACTCACTACAGGTGCTTTCGTAACTGGGCGGCCGTCGAAGATTTGCACTCAGGAGTCACGCGCCAAGGTTCACCTGAAGTACTCATTGACTCGGCCCTCAGTCCCCGTATGGGAGACAGGAGCCGGCAGCATCGGTGTCGACTTCAAACGGGATGAGCAGCAGCAGTGGCGGCTTATGATGGATAGCGCCCAAGTCACGCAGGTCAAGCCTCCAGCAGACCTGCAGCGTGGCCTCCGCACCTCAGTGCAACTGGCAGCAGCAGTGTCCTTCCAGCCGGACTCGTCGTTCGAAAGAAGACTGAAGACAGTGTGCCGAGGCTCGACTTCCATAGCCCCCTGTCTCACTGGATAACTGCAGCTGACAAAAGAGCTGAGACTACGTACTGGGCAGTCGGCAGTCAGCACTCAGTAATTAGACATTTGTTACAACAGTGAGGTATCTATGTTGGCGTTTGCCGTGCCCTCTGTGGTGGTGGGGACAGCTACGATACCAAGTTTCATAGTTTTCTCTCACTGTAAGCTCTAATAGTGACTTCAAACATACTCGACTTCACCTTTCACAGACTCTTTTCTGCTAGTTCGGCATCTGGATACTTATTGTTGCTTTGTACCTAGGCTTCCTTAAGACACTCTGCTTTGTCACTAGTGCGACGATATCTCTTGCCTTTCATTAAGACGTTAAGCTTTGCTTCCAGATTTGGGCCCTCAGTCTTTCCCCCGTTGCTGTAATTGTAATACCTTTCGTGTATGCCGCACCTAGCCAACGGCCTTGCCGCAGTGGTAACACCGGTTCCCGTCAGATCACAGAAGTTAAGCGCTGCCGGGCTGGGCTAGCACTTGGATAGGTGACTATCCAGTGTGCCGAACGCTGTTGCCGACCAGGGTGCACTCAACACTCGTGAGCGCTTACCACATGCCCCTCCATATCCGCATCCCGTGACGCCTGTGGGCTGACGATGACACGGCGGCCGGTCGGTACCATTGGGTCTTCCAACGCCTGTTCGGACGGAATTTAGTTTTTAGTATGCCGCAACTCGCTCAGTATTTTCCCCTCGCTGGCAGTCTACTGGTCATTGACAAGGTAGAACTTGGACGAATTTTTAGTGTCCGCTGGGGATACTATCCTGGGACGTAACAACATAATTAAATTTTTCTTCACCGTATCATTTCGTGGTTAACACAAATAATTCGCAAACCTCCAACATTATGTGGGATCCTGAATAACTCTCAGAGCTAGCAAGCAATTGTTCACAATCGAGAGAGACTGAAACAATCCATAGCAATATGAAGATAGTATCTGTTCTTTCGGACACCATTGGTGATCTTGCAGCTCTCGAAGAATGAAATTACAATGAAATTCAGACTATTAGCTGCTGACAGGCGTTCATAAATATCAACGGGGGATAGTTGAAACTGTGTGCCCCGACCAGTACTTGAACTGGAGATCTCCTGCTTACATAGCAGACGCTATATCCGACTCAGCCTTTTTTTTTTTTTTTGTTATCTTTTGGGCCTCCCTTCTCCCCTTACAGCCCAGCCAATCTCTCACCTGTGTTGCCTTCATCGGCCAGCTTCTAAGCGGTATTTGCAAATGAATCATTACATTCTATTTGAAAAAAAGAAAGCGGAAAAGGATGAAATTCCATTGATGAGGAAGGAAAAATAAACATTTTCTCCAATTTGTGATATGAGTACAACTAGGAAAAGTATGTGTTATTTGCACCCCTTCGTTGCGCAATTTATGAAATTTTTACGAATTTCTTCTTGATATATCTTCTTCTCAAAGTGACAAACAGAAAAACTTATATTACACGAATGACTGTCACATCATGTTTTTTGTGTGTGTGTGTGAAATCTTATGGGACTTAACTGCTAAGGTAATCAGTCCCTAAGCTTACACACTACTTAACATAAATTGTCCTAAGGACAAACACACACACCCATGCCCGAGGGAGGACTCGAACCTCCGCCGGGACCAGCCGCACTGTCCATGACTGCAGCGCCTAAGACCGCTCGGCTAATCCCACGCCGCTATCACTTCATTGTTGAAGGGAATTTGCTCTCCTGTTCTGCGAGAGAAATGAAATGTAAGGACATTAAGTGGGAAATAAAACTGCGCCGGCCGCTGTGGCCGAGCAGTCCTAGGCGCTTCAGTCCGGAACCGCGCTGCTGCTACGGTCGCAGGTCCGAATCCTGCCTCGGGCTTGGATGTGTGTGATGTCCTTAGGATGGTTAAGTTTAAGTAGTTCTAAGTCTAGGGGACTGATCACCTCGGATGTTAAATCCTATAATGCTTAGAGCCATTTGAACCATTTGAAATAAAACTGCCTTCTGCAACGGTAAGCGCCTGGAATAATATCTTAAAATTTCGACAGTAACTAAAATCTCAGGAAGCAACTAGGTTTCTTATATATACACTCCTGGAAATTGAAATAAGAACACCGTGAATTCATTGTCCCAGGAAGGGGAAACTTTATTGACACATTCCTGGGGTCAGATACATCACATGATCACACTGACAGAACCACAGGCACATAGACACAGGCAACAGAGCATACACAATGTCGGCACTAGTACAGTGTATATCCACCTTTCGCAGCAATGCAGGCTGCTATTCTCCCATGGAGACGATCGTAGAGGTGCTGGATGTAGTCCTGTGGAACGGCTTGCCATGCCATTTCCACCTGGCGCCTCAGTTGGACCAGCGTTCGTGATGGACGTGCAGACCGCGTGAGACGACGCTTCATCCAGTCCCTAACATGCTCAATGGGGGACAGATCCGGAGATCTTGCTGGCCAGGGTAGTTGACTTACACCTTCTAGAGCACGTTGGGTGGCACGGGATACATGCGGACGTGCATTGTCCTGTTGGAACAGCAAGTTCCCTTGCCGGTCTAGGAATGGTAGAACGATGGGTTCGATGACGGTTTGGATGTACCGTGCACTATTCAGTGTCCCCTCGACGATCACCAGTGGTGTACGGCCAGTGTGGGAGATCGCTCCCCACACCATGATGCCGGGTGTTGGCCCTGTGTGCCTCGGTCGTATGCAGTCCTGATTGTGGCGCTCACCTGCACGGCGCCAAACACGCATACGACCATCATTGGCACCAAGGCAGAAGCGACTCTCATCGCTGAAGACGACACGTCTCCATTCGTCCCTCCATTCACGCCTGTCGCGACACCACTGGAGGCAGGCTGCACGATGTTGGGGCGTGAGCGGAAGACGGCCTAACGGTGTACGGGACCGTAGCCCAGCTTCATGGAGACGGTTGCGAATGGTCCTCGCCGATACCCCAGGAGCAACAGTGTCCCTAATTTGCTGGGAAGTGGCGGTGCGGTCCCCTACGGCACTGCGTAGGATTCTACGGTCTTGGCGTGCATCCGTGCGTCGCTGCGGTCCGGTCCCAGGTCGACGGGCACGTGCACCTTCCGCCGACCACTGGCGACAACATCGATGTACTGTGGAGACCTCACGCCCCACGTGTTGAACAATTCGGCGGTACGTCCACCCGGCCTCCCGCATGCCCACTATACGCCCTCGCTCAAAGTCCGTCAACTGCACATACGGTTCACGTCCACGCTGTCGCGGCATGCTACCAGTGTTAAAGACTGCGATGGAGCTCCGTATGCCACGGCAAACTGGCTGACACTGACGGCGGCGGTGCACAAATGCTGCGCAGCTAGCGCCATTCGACGGCCAACACCGCGGTTCCTGGTGTGTCCGCTGTGCCGTGCGTGTGATCATTGCTTGTACAGCCCTCTCGCAGTGTCCGGAGCAAGTATGGTGGGTCTGACACACCGGTGTCAATGTGTTCTTTTTTCCATTTCCGGGAGTGTAGAACATTGTCAACCTCTACTATCCGAAATACTGGATTTGAAGTATTTAACCGTTGATTATGATGTGCAGCAAATTTCCAAATAATCTCCTGTAGTCACGATGTTGGCTTATTTTAAGGTGTTCAATTTCGATGTAAGAGTAATAATCCAGGAAAGATGCATGACTATTCTGCGTAATAAACGATGCTGTGTGGCCCATGATCCACGTTGCAGCGTTGTTTTTTGCTCATGGATACCTCAGTTTGTGTGGCTGAATGATCTCTAAAAGGTCGACGCTATTGGGCGTTGTGCGGTCTATCACCGACAATCTCCGAAGAAGAAATGTTGTAATTTCTTCTGCATGTCCGCACGTGAACCTATGAATTAATGTATCGACTCTCCCGCATGCATCACACTTAGGCGTCGGATGAAGGCCTATCTTATGTAGCTTGTCATGCGTTGCTACTTTATCGTTGACTGTGAGATACCACTCGGCTATGACGCGTGACGGTAACATGTCGCTGTACGCATTCCGCCATATACTCCATGTTATATGTGGGTATTTGTCTTCGAGACGATTGCTGTGGTTTGTTGTCATGAGAAGGTTATAAAATTTCCTGTTGGTCAGACTGCCGGTATCGACGATGTTGTGTCGGATGTAGCTCATTTCCATGTAGTACAGTCGCACATGTCGGTAATAAAACGGAATGCCGGTGATATCAACGAGGGGGGGGGGGGGGGGGGGGTTAAGGCTATGAGGCTTCCACCGCTGGATGAGGTTTGTGATGATAACTGGTCCTCAGGATGCGAACTTCCTTCCTGATGCAATTTAGGAGCAGGGTGACACATTTTTGTGTACCTTAACGAGGTTGAGGCCACCTTTGGGCGTAGGTAAAGTTAATGTATCAAACTGAACTTTGAAAATGTGCCCTCTAAAAAGAAACCAGCATAGCGCTTGCTATACTCTTTGCTAGACGGTCGGATATAGGAAGAATCGTGGAAGAGGCATTTGTAGTAAGTTTGCGGATTAGTTCTATGAGATGATGTCCAAAATCTACTTATGCCCTGCTCTTAAAGAGGAAGTCATGACGTACACGATCATACGCCATCTCAAAATCTAGAAAGATCAGAGCGCCATTTCCTTTGGTTTCGGCATTTCAACAGATGATGTCCCTCAACTCACAAGCAGCTGAGATTGCACTTTGGCCTTGCACTGCACTGTATTGGTAATTACCTAAAACCTTGTGCATAACGGTTTGCATCCGAAGCTTAATTGATCTGGCAATGATTTTGAAATCGGCGTTCAGGAGTTTGACGGGCCTCATGTTTTCTACCTTCCTGCTGTTACCTTTTTTCTGTAAGGGTAAGATGATACCTTCCTTGAATGCCTTGGGTATTTCTTCCATGTGCCAGATTTGATTCGCTATCTCGAGGAGTGTCGGGCCGAGGATGTTCCAGTAGCGTTGTTAAAACTCAGCGCTGAGACCGTCGGGTCCTGGTGATGTCCTTTACTTTGCATTGTAAAGCGCTAGTAGGATTTGGTCCTCCGTGAAAACTGATTCCAGATTTGCATTATCCTCGTGTGACAACCAGCATCTCAAGGCCCTCAGAAATTTGTCGCACAAGTGTTCATCAACTGGTTACTTCTTGTGAAGTTGACTATAATAGTCGTAGACGTGCGAGATGATGTCACGTTGCTTCGTGATGGTATTCTCGGCGTCATCAACGACGGCTTCAATCAACATGGTTTTACATCTTTTCGTCGTTCTCAGAATGTGGTACAGAGAGGCCCGTTCTTTGGTGGCAACTTCTTTTGGGTGGGCTCGCACTATGATTCCTTCCATTCGTTTGCGTTTGATCGCCGTGATTCTCGCTTCACATTGTTTGATCTTGACATCGATATCGTGAGAAGGATTGGTAGTGTGACTGTACAGTTCTCTCAAACAGCGATAATAAAATTCCATAGTCTGTTTCTGCTAAAAGCTTTTTTGTCGAGCGTATGTCATGATGGTGAGGCGTAATTTGGGTACACTGAATCCACCACTGTAGAAACGCTAGCGTAACGACGCCGGTGCCGCTGGAGCTGTTGCGACATTATGTTCACCTCCTGTTCAAGTTGCGAATCCTGCAGAAGGCTGACATTCAATTTCCAGTAGCCTTTACCGCGGTAGATTTGCTGACGTTGTAGGTTAAGGTGATAATGATATGCACAATGGTCAGAGATGTTGGCAGGAGCCATGTCACAGGTCACAGTGTGTCGCTGGAGGGCATCGGACACATAGATCTTATCCCGCCGACTGGCAAAATGACTGGTTACAAGGGTGCACGCTACCTGTTCACTGTGCAGTTTTCCCCACATATTGTGAAGACGCGTGTCATGAGTTAAATGTTCAAGTTCTACACATCTGTTCGTGTTAGGAGTTTGGTCTCTGTCGTTAAGCACACTACTGAAGTCACGACCAAAAATGAGATGTGCACGATAAGCGCTAAGTTGTTCGTTCTCTCTTATGACTGCTACCTGAGGGGGAGTACACGTTAACAATCTGCACACCGTTCACTCTAAGAGAAATGCCGCGACCAGTAGGCAGCCGTTGCACGTCCGTAAAGGGTATACCGTCGCGCAAAAGTATGGCAGTGCCTACAGCATCCTGCATATTGACGTTCTCAATAAGTACATAACCGGGCACTTGTAAGACTGTGACTACCTCCTGTAGCAGGGCAACGTCAACGCTGGTACCATACAAGAAATCAGTTATCGAACGGAGTTTCACCGCACTTGGATCCTATTGATGTTAAATGTGGTAATATTGTAGGTTTGGTTATCGCACATACTGGCGCATAGGGCAATGACCATTCTTCTCGACAGCTTCAAACCAGGTTCGTTTTGCAACTACTTGAGTATGAGGCCATAGCGTGTCAGAGAGTGGCAGAGGGTCGCAGCGTGATAGTAATGCGCGAGAGCCGCTGCTGCTGCCACCACGGCTCACTGCTGTCGGGGTGATGTGCGGTGCTCGCGCCGCTCTGCCCGCCACTGCCGGATGAGTCTGTCAACGTGGCCGCATCCGCGTGGCCGCCACGCGGGGCTGCCACTGACGTCAACGAGTGCCTGCGGGAGCGCTGCGGCAGCAGCTCGCTGCTCTGCTCGCTCTTCCTCTTCGCTGGTACAGCGCTCTGTTCCCTCTCAGCGCTCATTAGTGCCTTCAGATGTTGGGTCCGTTCACAACTGCGTTCTTGCCTAGCGTTGTTCTCACAGCGCACTGAGCAAGAAGACTGAGGTTCAGTCTCGCTGCCACTTTCATCCGACTTTTCTTCTTTGCCGCTATTCCTTTTGCTTCTCCTTTGACGTCCTTCCTTCGTTTCTGCTGCATTCTGTGCCGTAGGGGTGGTTCAGGCAAACTGATCTGCACCTGCTCCTGCGTCTCACACGGCTGAGTTTCAGAGGTGGCCGGCGCAGCGTCGGTATCCAGCGGTAACTGTCCCGGCGTGGATGACGGGGCCGAAGTGCCGTCCGTGCTACCGGGAATGTCTTTGTCACTGTTTTCCACCTGTCCTGGCATTACCGCTTCGTTAACATGTTCCGGCTGCCGGGCTTGTGGTACAGTCCCCGCAAATACCTCACTCAATAATGGAACAAGCCTTTCACTACCGTCTGCAGGACGTTCAGGTGGAAGCTAAACTGGACGTCGACGTGTGCAGTTCATCCGCAGATATTCTGTTGAATGGCAGATAGAAGAGTTAGGAGGTTTACCAATGTAAGTTACCTGCGCGCGACAGCCGCCAATGACAAAGTGGTTCAAATGGCTCTGAGCACTATGGGACTTAACTTCTGTGGTCATCAGTCCCCTAGAACTTAGAACTACTTAAACCTAACTAACCTAAGGATATCACACATATCCACGCCCGAGGCAGGATTCGAACCTGCGACCGTAGCGGTCGCGCGATTCCAGATTGTGGCGCCTAGAACCGTTCGGCCACCCCGGCCGGCCGCCAATGACAACGTACGAAGGTATATGTTTTTTTAAGTCTATACGTAGACTTCTCACGCCGCTGTTAACTTGGTAACGATATGCACTTGATCATTTTTCTATGGTAACCGACAAGACAACGCCGTACAGTGACAGAGGACGTGCAATGAGCTCATTAGGGCACATTAAATACCCCGACGGTTCTCACTACGTATCCCGAAGGCACGATCTGGACATTACTAATACTACCATCAGTATGACGAAATTGTCTCATGTCAGCATGCTTCAACAAATTTCCCGTAAGCGTCATTCGAAATAAATTTGACAAATAACGAGTATTGCACAAAGCCCAACTGAAACGTGTCGACTATATCTTCAGGTTTCAAATCCTCAAAAATCCACTCGTGAATTTCAAACGCCGTCGGCCAGAATGCAGCGCGATCGAAAACACAGTGGACACAATTGGCCCTGTAACTGACGACATCATACTTACAATAGTTACAAAGAAAAGAGACGCACGCAACGCTCCCACACGCTGCTCGGCTCCCCACCTCGGCACCGCTGGCGATGTAAACACTGGCCCGCGCGACCGCCCGTCACCGCGCGATGTGCACTGGCCGAGTGCCCGACCACGACTACAGCCATCGAGGACACGGAGGATCATGAAACGATCCATGGTTAACCTTCGAAAACCAGTACTATGTGAGGAATCCAGAACTATTCTACATTCTCCTACTTACCGCCCCTGTAGTGACGTTGAAGACAATATTGGACTAATTACAGAGGGCACAGAAATATATAAGTGGTCATTCACCCCGCTGTCCCTGCGTGAATAGAGTGGGAAGACATCACTGAATGTGGTACAATGAGTAGTACCGTCTTCCTCGCGCTTCAAGTGGTTTGCATAGTGTAAATGTAGAAACGAAAATTCCCAGCAGCCTAATCTGAGTTAAAAAACAAAGAGTGTGTGTGTGTGTGTGTGTGTGTGTGTGTGTGTGTGTGAGAGAGAGAGAGAGAGAGAGAGACAGACAGACAGACAGATTGCGCATGTGCGAGCACACATACAGTGACCAAAGCTAACAGCCACCGTCTTCCATGAAGTTGTGAATCATTGTGCTCTGTGTCTAGTACCAGAGATTACAGATACACCAAAACACAATCAGGTTTGGGTGGGAAGCAATGTAATGAGATGTCCTAACATGCAAGGCCGAACAGCCAGTGGAAAACTAAAAAGATCGCATGCAAATTTTGGAAAATGTGCGTTAGCTATCACATTTTTTTCTGCCCTGGGCTGTAGCATTCGATGCAATAACATCTGATCAGTGTTGCTGGTAAAGATACTCGTACTGTTGGTCCCATAGAACTGTTACTGAGCAGTCCCGAGTACGTCATTTGGTCATATGAGTGTTTATTTTCTTCCTATCGTAGTCCCAAAGTCTCCCATGCATGTGTGCTTTAGAGAAGAAAATTACAGAGGGCGATTGTTATTGAAAGAAAAATTCCCAATAACTACTCTTAGTAGGAACGTCATGGATTGAACCCTGTTTTTATCAGCCCTTTACACTAACGTTCACCTTTGGTTTGTATAGCAATGCCTTTCGGATTTTGTGTGGCGGCCAACCATTTACTTTACTCTCGTCAGAAGTGCAAGTTTTTCATGCAGATCGTTCTTACCAACAATAAAGTTTGCTCGATGAACAAATGTCTTGAGTTCACAACCTGCCTGCTAAGGATAAGGACAACTGTCCACTTGTAGGTACTAACCAAAGTGTGTAGGTTTTCCTCTCCTGTGCCAGCGTCTCCGTCTCAGGGTAGCACTTGCAACCTACTTCTCCAACTATTTGTTGGATGTGTTCCAATTTCTGTTTTCCTCTACAGTTTTTACATTCTACAAATCCCGCTATAAGTTATTCCCTAGCATCTTACCATACATCCAATAATCCTATTCCTTCTTCTTGTCAATGTTTTGCACATGTTTCTCACCTCGCCGACTCTGCTGAAATATCATTCCTTATCAATCCACTTAATTTTCAGCACTCTTGTATAGAACCACATCTCATACGTTTCGATTATTTTTCTTCTCAATCATCGGTCTTTGGGCTGGTTTGGTACGAACCACCATGAAACGCTCTCTCCTGCCAACCTCCTCATCCCAGACACCATGTCCTCAATTAATTGTTGGATGTATTCCAGTCTACAGTTTTTTTAACTTTACGGCTCCCTCTAGCACAGTCCATGATTCCCCTTCATACAGTGTTGGTGAAATATCCGCAGACTTCAAGAAGAATATAATAATTCCAATCCCAAAGAAAGCAGATGTCGACAGATGTGAAAATTACCGAACTATCAGTTTAATAAGTCACAGCTGCAAAATACTAACGCGAATTCTTTACAGACGAATGGAAAAACTAGTAGAAGCCGACCTCAGGGAAGATCAGTTTGGATTCTGTAGAAATATTGGAACACGTGACGCAATACTGACCCTACGACTTATCTTAGAAAATAGATTAAGGAAAGGCAAACCTACGTTTCTAGAATTTGTAGACTTAGAGAAAGTTTTTGACAATGTTGACTGGAATACTCTCTTTCAAATTCTGAAGGTGGCAGGGGTAAAATACAGGGATCGAAAGGCTATTTACAATTTGTACAGAAACCAGATGGCAGTTATAAGAGTAAAGGGACATGAAAGGGAAGCAGTGGTTGGGAATGGAGTGAGACAGGGTTGTAGCCTCTCCCTAATGTTATTCAATCTGTATATTGAGCAAGCAGTGAAGGAAACAAAAGAAAAATTCGGAGTAGGTATTAAAATACATGGAGAAGAAATAAAAACTTTGAGGTTCGCCGATGACATTGTAATTCTGTCAGAGACAGCAAAGGACTTGGAAGAGCAGTTGAACGGAATGGACAGTGTCTTGAAAGGAGGATATAAGATGAACATCAACAAAAACAAAACGAGGATAATGGAATGTAGTCGAACTAAATCGGGTGATGCCGACGGTATTAGATTAGGAAATGAGACGCTTAAAGTAGTAAATGAGTTTTGCTATTTGGGGAGCAAAATAACTGATGATGGTCGAAGTAGAGAGGTTATAAAATGTAGACTGGCAATGGCAAGGAAAGTGTTTCTGAAGAAGAGAAATTTGATAACATCGAGTATAGATTTAAGTGTCAGAAAGTCGTTTCTGAAAGTATTTGTATGGAGTGTAGCCATGTATGGAAGTGAAACATGGACGATAAATAGTTTAGACAAGAAGAGAACAGAAGCTTTCGAAATGTGGTGCTTCAGAAGAATGCTGAAAATTAGATAGGTAGTTCACATAACTAATGAGGAAGTATTGAATAGGACTGGGGAGAAGAGACGTTTGTGGCACAACTTGACTAGAAGGAGGGATCGGTTGGCAGGACATGTTCTGAGGCATCGAGGAATCACCGATTTAGTATTGGAGGGCAGCAGGGTAAAAATCGTAGAGGGAGACCAAGAGATGAATACACGAAGCAGATTCAGAAGGATGTAGGTTGCAGTAGGTACTGGGAGATGAAGAAGCTTGCACAGGATAGAGTAGCATGGATAGCTGCATCAAACCAGTCTCAGGACTGAAGACCACAACAACAACAACAACAACAATAACAGTGTTGGGTACTAGGACACAGTTTCAGATATTTCTTCTTAAAACTAAGGCCGATGTTTGATACCAGCAGGTTTCTTTAGGCCAGGAATGCCTTCCTTGCATGTGCTAGCCTACTTTTTACGTCATCCTTGCTTCGTCCCTCTTGTGTTATTTTGTTTCGAAGGTGGAATAATTCCTGCATTTTGTCTACTTCGTGGTCACCAATTCTGATGCTAATTTTATCGCTAATCTCACTTCTGACACTCCTCATTACCCTCGTCTTTGTCTTATACGAGTACTCAGACCATATTTTACTCTCATTAGATTGTTCATTCCATCCAAGTACTGGGAATATTCCTCATTTTCACTGCGGACAGCAGTGTCATCAGTGAATGTTATTGATACCTTTTCCCCCTGAATTTTAATCGCAATCGCGAAGCTTTCTTTTATTTCCGTCCTTGTTTCTTCGATGTAGAGATTGAACAGTAGGGGAAAAAGATTGCGTTTCTGCCTTACACCCTTTTTAATGCGAGCTCTTCGTTCTTGGTACTCCATTTATAGCGGACAGCCCGTGCCGACTCCACGACTTAGCGGCTTCACATCAGTGTCATTTAGATGACATAAAAGCGGAACACAGCAAATATGACATCGCCTCTGTAAAAAGTAGTGCTTCTTCCGACCAAGAAAGGTGAAATTTTTGTCAGTCTGCTAACGAAAAAAACGGAGGATCGTAGCACGTAAATACAGAACGCTCTACACAGGCGCACACGAGTAAAAGAGGGGACTCTCATTAGCTGCCAGAAATAGGACCCTGTCAAATGTTACAGCTCAACAGTTCTTAAAATGGGCGTAGCTGCCAACGACTCATTATTGAGAAATGACTAATGCAGACCCTCTTATTTATGCCAAGCATCACATTAACCCGTTTCCTCAAACTCTGAAAATTGACGTACAAAGTTATGTCCCAAAAATACAGATACAAAAGGAAGAATGAACGGAACAGGCAGGTAACGTGATATTGTTCAAAATGGTTCAACTGTCTCTGAGCACTATGAGACTCAACTTCTGAGTTCATCAGTCTCCTAGAACTTAGAACTACTTAAACCTAACTAACCTAAGGACATCACACACATCTACGCCCAAGGTGGGATTGGAACGTGCGACCGTAGCGGTCGCGCGATTCCTGACTGTAGCGCCTAGAACCGCTCGGCCACTCCGGGCGCCCGTGATATTGTTCTCTTGTTTAGTAAGTATACAGAGTGAAGCGAAATTCGTGCACTCGGGCTTCGCAGCACGATCCCTCACATGCCAGCGATAAAAAAATGACTGTCACAGAATTTCGTCTGGCGAGTGCATCTGGCAGAAAAAGGACGTCAAAGAGTGGCAATCCGACAACACTGTATCCACATGTATTATAACTATTATAACTATCTCTATTGTGAACACGACCTTGCGCTGTACAGTGAGTGCAGTGGATAGCGATTTGGGTTAGCAAGCACAAGGTCGATGGTTCGATCCGGGGTTGAGGCATATGTTTTTCATTTGGTAAATGTAGTCCAGGTGGTACAATATCTGGCAACCTCATCATCAACAGCGATTGTAGCGGGTCCTCTATAAAACATCTGCAGTTACACACCACAGTCGTAGAAATGGAAGATCGGTCAGCTTTGAAAGAAGCCCTTCCCATGTCGTGTGCTTGAATTTATTCACACCATTTCATCTACTAGATACGAAACCTGTTTTCTTTGTACCCTCCTCCAATGGTCCCATAGATTAGTACCAACTATTATTCTTGCCGTGCACAGGTCCATTACATTTCGATATGGCCTTACGTTACCAGTAGGACTGGCAACATGCTTTGCTAATAATGTCCAAACCCGGTTACTATTTGTATGTGTTATCGCCATGGTCCCACTAATTATGCCTTTCAACAATGAGTCTGGCAACCACATGCTGTTTAGAGCATATCTCAAAGCATTATTATTATTATTATTATTATTATTATTATTGTTAGTCAGTTACCGTCAGAGAGCCGGCCTGTGTGGCCGAGCGGTTCTAGGCGCTACAGTCTGGTACCGCGCGACCGCTACGGTCGCAGGTTCGAATCCTGCCTCGGGCAAGGGTGTGTGTGTTGTCCTTAGGTTAGTTAGGTTTAAGTAGTTCTAAGTTCTAGGGGACTGATGACCTCAGAAGTTAAGTCCCATAGTGCTCAGAGCCATTTGAACCATTTTTGAACCGTCAGAGAAACAGTGTAATTCGGAACTGAACTCTTCACAATTACCGGCGTCGGGATGAATCATGCAGAACGATATCTATGAGCGGGGTACTGTGCGTTAAGTGGAACGGCACCCAGGACTGACGTCGTGTTTATACTGTATGCGCCTTCCACCAGACAGGGACTAGTTGTGTGCAGAGTACCACGCTGATGACAGACTCCAATGTACATACGTACACCAATCGAATTTTCTTATTGCAAACCTCTAAACCAGTGTGGCAGAAATATGACATACACAAATGATGAATATGTGGGTATGATTCTGGTCCTCGGTGCATCTGATAACTAGGCTGGTTTGCCGCTCGTGAGTATGCTGCTTGATATCCTCAACGATGACATCCAGATAAAAATGTGTTTCGTTACCTGCATCTGCGCCTTCGGGAGTAAGGTTCTTTCCTTCTGCCATCGAGTCACAGAGGTCATCCACAGACTCTCCATACACCTGCTACTGAGGAAGCTGTTCTGGAGGTCATACACCAAGAACCTCAGCAAAGTACACGTACAGCAAGGCAGCTGCATGTGTTGCAACACATGGTCATTAACGTGCTCCATGAGCATGAGCTGCATGACTATCATTATGCTTTGACACAACACTTGCATCCTGCAAATCGCCATCAGCGGATGCTATTCTGTGAGTAGTTCCAACAATAGCAGGAATCCAAGGATGACTTCGTGAACTGTAATATGGTCAGATGAAGCAGCATTCACTCGTGAGGGTGTCTTCAATATCCACAATGCCCGTCATTGGTGTGAGGTTAGCCCATGACCATGGATATCAAGTTTGCTTTGGTATCAACGTTGGGGCTGGAATATTGGGAGACAGATGTTTCGGCCCCTGCATGTTGCCTGACCATAGATATCATGCATTCCTCTCAAACTATCTGCCTGATGCGCTGGAAGATGTTCCACTACATGTTCAGCAGAGGATATGGTTCCAACATGATGGTGCTCCCCCACACTTTGGAATTAATGTGCAACAGCATTTGAACATAACATTTCCAGTGAAATGGCTCGGATGTGGAGGTCCAGTTGTACGGCCACTGTGTTCAGCTGACCTAAATCCCGTGGATTTCTTCCTGTGGGGACACCTGAAGGAGCATGCGTACTCTACTCCGCTGACGAATGTGGAAGAATTGGTAGCGCGTGTTCATGCTGCTCTTGTTACTGTGGACGCAGCTTTGCTGCAAAGGGTCCACAACTGTATGATCTGGCGGGTTACGCAATGTTTGGACTTGCAGGGAGGCCGCTTTGAGCATTTGTTGTTCTGAGGACTACATATTCTGTCGTGAAGGTCATGCAGTCATTAATACGTACATTATTATCGTCTCTGTTTGCTAATGTGCGATATCTGAGCGCTCATATTACATGTAGTATAAAGGACAAGTAAATGTTGTGTTATTGTACTGTGACATCATATTTATCATCCCGAAACTGATATTGTTTTTTTAGTTATACTGTCCTATGGCAGGCCATTTGTTTCAACTGTCTATTTCTTATTTGTCTAACCACGTATTTGTTATGTTCATCGTTACAAAATATTGTAAATTTAGGACACATGTGACCTAAGAAAAGATGTATATTACAGTATGAAATAAGCAAATTAAAAAAATGCGCCCCAACTCAGGATCGAACCCTCGATCTCCTGCATGCTAACCCAAAACTGTATACACTACACAAACCGTGCAAGACGACAAAGTGCTGCTGACAGAGATAGTTACTCTACATCTGGTTACAGTGTTGCCAGATTGCCACTCTTTAACGACCTTTTTCTGCCGGATGCACTCACCGGACGAAATTTTGTGACAGATTTTTTTTTATATATCTGGCATGTGAGCAGTCGCTCTGCGAAGCCCGAGTGCGCGAATTTCGCTTCACCCTGTATATTCTCCAAATTACCAGTACCGAATCAAGTATTGTTGAAAAATTCAAGTGCCTAGTTTGGCACTCAGCTGAGCAATACACACATTAAATATTCACTAATCAGTTGGCATCCGTTTGATTGATGACAGGCGACACTTCCTCAACAACACGCTGATGCACCATTCGTCACAGCCTGTCTACCGTTCAGTTCAACTCGGAGGTATAATTAAGACCAATCAATAGCCACACATGTTAGATAACTAAACGCCTGTGGTTTGCAGTTCCGCTTTAGACGCCCCCATAGTACTATTGTCAGGCGTAATAATACCAAAAGGGTGTGGGGGGCGGGGTGGCGAACGAGGCTTGTGTAAGTATTTTCTCCAGCCTCAGTGCAGTAACTATTCACTAGTGCATTACCAGTTGCATAGTGCAGGGCGATAGGGCGATACAAACGGTGTTTGTCAAAAGACTTTCTCTAGCGGTAATTTGTTTTTAAGTAGCATGATTGTACGGTGCCATTCGGAATCAACATAAATATGCTGGAATCAAGCCGTATATAAGAAATCTATCAATCTATACATATTTTAAGTTCCCCGCTGCGTTTTCTGTCTGTATATGAAGGCAACTCTCAGGAACAACTATAGCAGTTTTGATACTTTTTTACTACAAGATAGTGTGATTAACGATAAAAGGTCGTCTATGTCACTGCACATTATTAACTATGCCATTCAGCTATACATACGTTGTATTCCACGTGCGAAGTCGGAACGGGTCGTTAGTGCATATAATAAATTGAAGTATACATTATCAATGTTTGAACAGCTTTACGAGTTAAGTTATCTAATTGCTACAACAGCGGAACACAGACTGATAGGCTTCAAGAAAAACCATTAGAAAAAAGCCGAAGTCGGTGTCGTAATTCGACGACTGTGAACGATAAAAATTACTTGCGAACGTCATAAAATTCGCTACTTTGTCCGCTAAAACATGGCGAAATCGCACCTCGATATATTTATCCATTGTGGCCTATCTTAGCTGCCTCACCCTATATACGTAAATGCAGATGCAGAGGCGTGACAGGAAACCTACTGGGTGGCATTCTCGCTTCCTGATGATCCATTCTGAAACTCTGGCTACATCATGGCACCACAGTCGTACTACAGTCGTTGCTCGATGAGTATAGGCTGATCTTGCGAAGCAGTGGACCAAAGGTCTTATTGTCATTGTCACCCTATACAAGGGGGATGAGTTAGTCACTTTGTTACCTATTCACCCACGGATCAGTTTACATAATAGGTCACTGAAACATAATTAAATGTTAAGAAAGACGTAAACCTATAACTGCTTTCAGATCTAGTTAATTACAAACTTTATGTTACAGTATTTACTCACATCTCATCACAATTCATAATACACATTGCACTCACTGCATGCACATCCTTTCGGCTGACATCAGTGACATGATCATACCTCGCCTATCTACTACATATCCTGCGCAGTCCATTGCTTGTCTGATAAACTGAGTCAGCATGCATCCATAACGGAGGAAGTATATATTTCATTCTGACATGGAATAGGAAAGAGATATTCGTAAACTATTAATCAGATAACCAAGAGAAAAAAATAGGCCAACTGCCACGTGAGTTTTTGTCAGGCGATTTGGTTCATTGAAGACCAAGGGCATAAGTAACTAATGTTGTTATTTTGACTTATCATGTGCTACCTACTAAGTCGATGACACGTGTAAAACATGACAGTACTAAAAATTTACGTACGTTTTCATTAATATAATTTCTATCGCAGATATAAAAACTTATAGTTTTTGGTGAACTCCAGCGACAGAAGAGACCATACATTCACAGGATCGGCGTCCAGGATATTACGCAGCAAATGGAATCATTTGGCACGCATCTCAAGCGACTACAGTTCGTCTGCATACCTCTGGGTTTGTTACCCGAATCACTTCAGGTAAGATCAATTACGTAAGTGTAGCGAAGACGAGTATTACTGAATATTACTGAAAAACTGCTTTTTCCTACATAGAATTTAATAAGAATGTGATGGTTCAGTGAGTTCTGGAGTTATGGAAAGTCCTAATGTGATCTCGATGGTTGTCAGCAGCCAAATCCCTTGTTTTTTTTCTTGTTTTTTTTTTTTACTGTTTTCTGATATAATCACTTGCAACGAACCTTAATAGGCCTTCATGTTGTCAGCCTGGTTCATTAGCCTTTACAGCCTGTTACTCGTTTGACCAAAATTCCTGTGTCCGTGCTTGTTTAATCTATCTCATAATTACCTTTTTTAAATTTATGAATGTCCTGTTCCCTCTTACAGACTTTCCTTTTTTAAATTTCAGCCTACTGCTCATCGCCACTACGGTATTATCAAAATACTATATCTAATCTCGGTTGTGGGTTATAATCCACTGTTCCTTTTCCAAGCTTTTATATTACTAGAAAACAGGAGAGTGCGCTCATTCTCCTATTTCCTAGTGTTTTCATATAAATCTTCTTTCTCGTTATTTGAGAAGAGCTATTGGCATTTAAGGCTAATACAAAGCCTGAAACCTTTCTCTTCTGTCGCTTCTTTCTTGCAGCCCATATCTTTCAAAGATTTTGTTCTTTTTTCGCCCCTACTATAGCAATCTAGACAACCAGGGCTATCACGTTTTATTGATGTGATGTCTGTTCTTTCGGATATCTCACATATATAATTAACGTGTGATCACGTGGATGCATACCACGCTCGATCTCTTCTGGGAATCGGCGAAATGCCGCGAATAATGAGAATAATGGGCAAGGGGCACACATCAGTAGTGTGTGGGTAAGTTGAGAATTTTGGTCTGACGGGAAGCGTGCCAGGGTAGTCCGTTCGCTTGCTATTACCACTCTGTCCAGACGGCGCAGTGGTCAGTGCATGCCTCGTAAGCGGAAGATCTGGGTTCGAGTCCCGGGTCTGCACAAAATGTTCCAGTTTTCCATTTATTTAGATCAATGTCCACTGGCCGCGAGTGTCATTAATTCCTTTGTGTCTTGAATCAGGTTTTAATTTCCATCATGTTTTTTATCAAGCCTTTACTAATACATTTTCTATACCTCGCCATCATCTTCTCACTTGATCAATTAAAACAAATACTGGTGTGGAACACTGTCGAGTTAAAACATAGCATGTATAGGTGTCTGATGTAGCAGATTTCCAGTTTGCGAGTAATTGCTGAGGCTGATATCATAATATGTTGTATCCGACAGTTTTCCAAACCATTGCACTTGGCATTCGTCCGATATATTACTAAGGAATGCAGCCATTCAGACTAGCTGTGCCATAACGGTAGAGGCCCAGAGGTACTTCACACGATACAACATCCCTTCACGCTTTGCCCCTAAAACTTCGATTACACCGAAGCGAATAGAAGCGAAAACAGCGAGTGGGCAGTCGTAGACAATTGGCCGGTATTCATTGCCATCTGCCTCTGCCTGTGAACGAGTGTTTGCACTGCAGGGAATGGGAGACAACGAGAGAGAATGAGCACAGTTTCTCAATCCCACCAACGCTGCGTTATTGTTTCTTGGCTCTGATAATGCTCACACAATGTGATGTCTGCTGACATATAATTGAAAGTTGTAAAAATTAATAATTATTAAAAGAGATCTTGTTATTTCTTTGCACTATACGTAAAAGAACGTTAATTAGTCGTTGATCTCACTCAACTCTGGTTAGACAGAATGAAACAACAGTTACTACTTTCACCGAAGGTGCATGGTTCTCTCTCTCTTTATGCATGAGATAAATATTTGACAACGTTACCTTTTTAGATGTCTATCTCCAACATGAATATTATAAGCGGGCTGCCACACATAGAGTCACAAAAGATAATTTTCTTGCTATAATATCTCCTTTTATATGATGCTCAGTGCAATGTTTTTATATCAGTACCTGCGCTCGTGACCTAACTCTTGTTCAAAAATGAGCCATACAGCGTAAAGGTGTATTTCGTGCGATTTACTCTGAAGCCTAAATCAGAAGAAGTGAAGAAGAAGACAAAGAAAGTTGAACGTGACCTGAGAAACAGAAGAGAAAATATGTTTGTATAATAAAGCCAATCGACTGCAACAAGATTTTAGTTTCAGAGGGTTTCGACACCGGCTAATGGTCTCTTCATAAGAATATCCAAAACAATTACAAGTAGCAACAGATGAACAGATTTATGAGCGAACCGCCCTTATTCTATAAAATACATCAAACGAAGAGAATATTTAAGCCATACAAAATTACAGACACTGGAAGAGACATAAAACTGTTAATTGTCTGTAAAATTATAGCTACGTGACGTAGAACACTGTACTCCGCTAAGGGATGTAAGAGAACACAGGGACTGGAGGTGGCGTAAGACTAGTCACGGGGTCCCGTTGTCGCCAGCCACATACTCAGTAGGTGTCAGTCCCTGGGGGAATGTTAGGACACAGCATATGTCCCAAAATACTGCTACAAATCGATGTCATTGATGTGGGTCTATTAATTACTTTTATGTCCTTTCTTGTGTGTGGGTATAATAATGTGGTGTGACTAGGGCCTCCCGTCGGGTAGACCGCTAGCCTGGTGCAAGTCTTTCGATTTGACGCCACTGCGGCGACTTGCGCGTCGATGGGGATGAAATTACTATGATTAGGACAACACAACACCCAGTCCCTGAGCGGAGAAAAATCTCCGACCCAGCCGGGAATCGAACCCGGGCCCTCAGGATTGACATTCTGTCGCGCTGACCACTTTTTTTTTATTATTCTCATTTTGTTCGCTTTCGTTCGTTGTATGTGCTCGGGGCGGACGTCGTAAGACATCCGTTTAAGTTCGTCTTTGATCGGTTAACTCAGTTTTTTTATTACAGAGGGCTGCTAACCCTCTGACCGAACACGCTGAGCTACCGTGCCGGCTGTACTTTTAAAATCTCATTTTGTTTGCTTTCGTTCGTTGCATCTGCTAGGGCCGGACGTCGAAAGACATCCGTTTAACTTCGTTGTTAATCGATTAACTCAGTTGTTTTTATTACAGAGGTCTGCTAACCCTCTGACCGAACACGCTGAGGTACCGTGCGGGCACCACTCAACTACCGGGGGCGGACTTGTGTGTGGGTCTGACCTGTCCAAATTTCGATTCCTTAGATACGAATCTTTCCTCGAGTGAGCTGGTTGTGTAACGAGTGCTAAAATGAGCTATTTCATCAGCCTATTCTGAAAGGAATCCAACTGATATACAGTCTGTATCGGAGGGCTTTCACTTACTGATTTCAGCTTTCACTTACTGCTTCGCTATGCTGAGGGTATTTCTGCTTCCGAAGTACTAATGCTGGTAGCTCATAAAGTGCTTCGAAGATTGGAAAAAGTGCTTGCCCAACTCATGAGAATCAGATTCTCTGGAGTGGTCAAACGAAGCACCGATGACTAAATGAAGAATTACTGAGAAAAGCTAATACGATGGGAGGACAGTATGTAATGAAACACATAGTTTTTTTGACAAGAGACTAGTTTTATTCAGGATTCCAATACACCATATTGTTCCCCGCTCTTTTGGCTTCAAAAAACTATTTTTCAACGTAATCTCCGTTCAATGCGACGGCCCTACGCCACCTTACTGGGAGGGCCGGTATGCCCGCACGGTACCAGATTACTAGTCTGCATCAGTAACCTCACCGCCATCCACGTACTGCTTTCCGCGGGCTGCAGTTCCTCACAAACGGTCCTTCGTTGTTCTTATGGTCTTCTACCAGGTGGCGAGGAACCCAGCGCGCACACACCTTTGTGTACCACAACTGGCGGAGGAGTGAGTCAGCGCTACCAACAGAGACGTCCAGTTGAACAGCGAGGTGTTTGATTGTGATCCGCCGATCATCTCCACTGTGAGTGTCCGCACGTTCCAGCATTGCAGGAGTCACTGGTGTATGCGGCCGTCTGGCACGTGGGAGATGGGACAGATCTGCGAGACCTTGCTGCGATGTTGATAGACGCCTCGCCCAACGATTCACCGTGCTTTTGTTCATTGCCAGGTCGCCGTAGACATTCTGCAAGTGACTATGAATATTTACAATGCTCTGGTTTTCCGCCAAAAGAAACTCAGTGACAGCTCTCTGCTTGGAATGCACCTCCATTCGAGACTACTTAGAATGCTACGAGGGTCACTCCAAAAGAAATGCACACCATTTTTTTTTAAATCCATCTTTTATCCTACATGTTTGAAAGTTTTACAGTGTGTAGATACATCCTTTGGGAACAATATTTTCATTTCTCCACATAATTTCCATCCCTCTCTACTGTCTTACGCCATCTTGGAACCAGCGCCTGTATACCCGTACGGTAAAATTCTGGATCAACCTGTTGGAGCCAATGTTTGGCAGCGTGCATAAGGGAGACATCATCTTCAAACCTTGTTCCACAAAGAGTTTCGCAAAGAGATGATAGTCACATGAGGTCAGGTCAGGACTGTAAGGCGGGTGTTTCAGTGTTGTCCATCCGAGTTATATGATTGCTTCCATGGTTTTTTGACTGAAATGTGGCCGTGCATTGTCGTGCAGCAGCAAAACATCCTGCTTTTGCTGATGTGGTCGAACACGACTCAGTCGAGCTCGAAGTTTCTTCAGTGTCGTCACATATTCATCAGAATTATGGTGGTTTCACTTGGCATGATGTCCACAAGAAAGAGTCCTTCGGAATCGTAAAACACCGTAGCCATAACTTTTCCAGCAGAAGGTGTGGTTTTGAATTTTTTTTTCTTGGGTGAATTTGCATGATGCCATTCCATTGATTGCCTCTTCGTCTCTGGTGGAAAATGATGGAGCCATGTTTCATCACCTGTCACAGTTCTTCCAAGAAATTCATCTCCATCATTCTCGTACTGTTCCAAAAGTTCGCTGCATACCGTACCTCTTGTTTCTTTGTGAGCCACTGTCAACATCCTGGGAACCCACCTGCACAAACCTTTTTTAACGCCAACACTTTCAGTGTTCTGCAAACACTTCCTTCCCCTACCCCAACTTAGCGTGACAATTCGTTCACTGTGATGCGTCTGTCAGCAGTCGCCAATTCGTTAACTCTCTCCACATTGTCTGGAGTGTGTGCAGTACGAGGCCTGCCGCTGCGGGGATAATCCTCAATATTGCCGTGCCCGCTTGCATCACGTAACCTGATTGCCCACCGAATAACTGTACTGCGATCGACAGCAGCATCTCCGTACACCTTTTTCAACCTCTTGTGGATGTTTCCCAATGTCTCGTTTTCACAGCACAGAAATTCTATGACAGCACGTTACTTCTGACGAACGTCAAGTGTAGCAGCCATCTTGAAGACATGCTGTGATGGCGCCACTCACGGGAACAGGTTGAACTAAGTTTGAAAACAAGCGGGAAGGATGTATCTACACACTGTAAAACTTTCACACATGCAGAATGAAAACTGTATTTTTACAAAAATAGTGTGCATTTCTTTTGGAGTGACCCTCGTATGTACAGCGCCGCTACCTGTCGGAAATTCATGATACTATAGGGACTGAAACGGGAATATTCGACGATGTCCCACAACAAATTCCGCTTTTTTTTTGAACGAAATTGGCCGAGAACAAAATATGTTGCATTACTTATTGAACGTTATCGTATACTATACCTCATGAAAAGTAGATATTTTGCAGTGGAGAAAAGAAACGTCGATGACTAACTGAAAACTTTCTGAGAAAAACCGATAGGTGACAACGAGTTTCTTATGAACTTTGTACCGTATTGATTCTTGTGTACCATCCGGGCCGGTACCTTGGTACCTGGAACTCTTGCAGTGACTGCTTAGCAGTGACGCTCCTGCTTCCCACAGACGGGTAGACTCAGACTGGTGTCCGCGGCGTACGGTGTGGCGCTGTTGAGCGCCAGCTGCTACTGGACATACCGCCGGCTGTGGGGCGAGGCGGCCGTCGCAGCCTCCTACCGCCTGCCCCTCAACTGCACCGTGGCACACGTCTTCTCTGTCGTCATGTCCATCGCCTCTTACGCCGCCAGCCTAACGTTCGCCTTCAGCAGCCCGTACACAGGAGGTGAGTCTGCCGCAGTACTCCGACGAGTATTATTTGGCCACGATAAGTTAACCCTTTTTACTGGTGCTGCCAATAGCTGAGAAAACCGACACTTAATGCTTTAATCACGAGAATAAAACTAATGTAAACATTACACTATACATTCTTACGCTTCTGCCCGCATCTCGTGGTCGTGCGGTAGCGTTCTCGCTTCCCACGCCCGGGTTCCCGGGTTCGATTACCGGCGGGGTCAGGGATTTTCTCTGCCTCGTGATGGTTGGGTGTTGTGTGATGTCCTTAGGTTAGTTAGGTTTAAGTAGTTCTAAGTTCTAGGGGACTGATGACCATAGATGTTAAGTCCCATAGTGCTCAGAGCCATTTGAACCATTTTTTTCTTACGCTTCTGCTTGTAATTGTAATTGAATTATGCAACCATTACGGTACCTCACCTGAACCTATCGATACCAGTAATATTCTACTGTGTTTCTGTTAACTACTTAACATATTTCTGAGACAACATTCAGATTTGATTTCATTTGTGATACATCGATATGTTTATATTGCAATGATATTATTCTTATGTGTATTCTTTCTTTTGTATCTATGATCTTTGACGTACTTGTAACTCTGATTTTTGGGCGCGTAAGCGATAGTTAGTTAGTTGTTGAGTTGTTAAAGAGTCGGACGTCTTGGGAGTAATGTAGGAAAGACGCATATTGTAGTCCGCTTATAAAATGTGAACTTTAACAGTGACTGTGAGAGAGATGTTTTCAAGTATGTTTTGTATTGCGAAGTGATGTTTAGTGTGTCGCGTGATATTGCAATAAAAGCAATTAAAAGGAAGTGTAACTTAATTTCGGAGTGCTGATTATTTTTTTACATCACCATTGTCCAGCAAAAGTGTAATCTCCAAGAATGGTTTGAGAAGCGCATCTACAAAACTTCCGAATGTAGCAGAATAAAACCTAGGCCTCTTTGCATCCGAGCTTGCAATCATAACCACCTAGATTTTCAACGATTGAGCCATGATTTTACGACGAGACCTGCGTGGGAAACACAAAAAGATGAGTGCCTAGTTTATCCATTATTACATGAAATGACTATTAACTGTGCTCTAATGACACCTGCCACATAATATGACTGTTGTTGCCCGATAATGCAGTATTTAGCAGCGTGAGCAACACCACAATCGTTATTAAAATTTTGACCTTTGTTGTGGTACGGTTGTTAGATGCTGGAATCTCAATGGATTTCGTTTCACACGGAGCGGAAGTCAAGCTGTCTCGATTACAGTCAAGTACGATAATAAGGATACGTTTTACGAGGTGCGACAATAAAGTAAAGAGACTGATTTTCTTTGCAAGATGGGGCAAACTGCAGGCTTGCGTAGGCACAATATCTTTGACCATGGTCTGTAAGCAGCTTTTAGTCCAAGTGGCACATCGATGCAACTGCTCAGTCGTGAGTTGTGCTATAATAAGTTAACACGTGTTTGTGTCTCTCGTCACGGAAAAGGAACCGCATAATATTGCTCAATGGTATGCCATTTCTTTTTGTGTTAAATTGAGTGAAAACGCGACGACAACTTACGGTAAGCTTCAGAAGGATTTTTGAGAGGAGATTATGTCAAGAACTCAAGTTTTTCGCTGGCATAAAATGTTTAGTGAAGGCAGAACGAATGTTGAAGATGAATACCGCAGTGGACGACCATCAACCTCACGAACCGATGTTAACTTGGCCTGGGTGCGTGAACTCGTACGATTTAATCGAACATTATCCGTGAAAATGATTGCAGAAGAACTGAACATCAATCGAGAAACGGTTCGTCTAATAATAACTGAATATCTTGGTATGAGGAAGATCTGTGCAAAAATTATCCCAAAAAATCTCACATCACAACAGCGAAAACCACGGAAAAATGTGGCAGCCGATCTGTTAGAGCAAACGGAAATCAATCCAGAATTGTTGAGCCGTGCTATCACTGTTGTTTGAAGTTGGTTTCTTCAGTACGATCCAGAGACAAAACGCCAAAGTTCGCAATGGTGCTCAAATGGATCACCCAGACCAAAGAAAGCTCGCAAAATAGTTAACCAATATTACTACAAAGAAATTTTAGAAAGACTTCGTAAAAGAGTTCTTCGTGTCCGTGCCAACACTGCTGATAATTGGATTCTGCCGTAATGCGCCATCCCAAACTGCTCTGTCAGTACGGCAATTTTTAACCTCAAAACAAATTTCAGTACTACCACAGCCACCTTATTCACCAGATATCGCTCCGGGCGACTTTTTCTATTTCCAAGAGTCAAAACGGCGGTCAAGGGACACCATTTTCAAACAACACAAGATGTCCAAAAAGCTGTGACGAGGGTCTTGGAGGATATTACAGAAGATGAGTTCCATAAATGTTACCATCAAAGGCAAAAGCGCTGGAAAAAGTGCGTGCAATCAGAAGGGAACTACTTTGAAGGAGACAACACTAAACTTGACTAAAACGGTAAGCAACATTTTTTTTCACATCAGTCTCATTACTTTATTGTCGAACCTCGTATGTTGTGCATGACGACCATATCGACTCAGCGATAATACAACAGCTTTACTGGCGCATTTAACTTGGACAGTACTGGTCAGCCAGTCTTGTTATTTTTCGCAACAATCCCTTTACTTGGCTCCAGCTCTGTTCTGTGAGGTTCATACTGCAGTGGTGCGGTGTAAATGTAGAAATAAAGCACTTACATGTTGTACTCAAAGCCGTGAGAATTGTTTTCCATGTTTCTACGACGCTTATCACTCTGTCTCGCGTGGGACCATATCTGTGGTATAAAACACTGAACATAGTCCAAGTAATTCATTTCCCTTTTTTAATGGCTTTCGGGCTGAGCCCATACAGCCAACTCAACGGTAAATGTCAATTATGATGATACGCATGTAAGGACGATATAACATCCAGTCCCCGACTGGAGAAAATCTCCGACGCGGCCGGGAACCGAACCAGGGCCCCTCCAGATAACAGCCCGCCGTGCTGAGCTCGCGGCTACGAAAATTAATCTTTCTTAACTATCTTATTTAAATACCGATAGTTAATAATTCATTTTTACAATGAAAACGGGAATTTCGTGTGTGATATGTAATTAGAACAAGGCGACATGCATTCTTGATAAATAATGACGATTATATATGTGTTAATTACCATATACAGGGTGTTTCAGCTGCTCCTACCTACGGTTTTTATGCAACCCATAACGCCTTCAAAAGCCATATGCGAGATTTCATATTCTTTTACTCGCTATGCATAAACTATTAATCCTACAGAAAAAAATGAACAGGGCCTTTATGTAGGAAATTTAATGCAGCCAAATTTTGTACTGGGATACGTTTTTGCTGGAAGCAATAGTTTTCGGGTTATTCAAGAAAAACGCGTTTGGGTCACTTTTGTACATTTCTGTTGAATAATTCGAAAATACGGCCTCTAGTCGAAATGTATCACAGTACAAAATTTAACTACATTAAATTTCCTACAAAAAGATCATGTTCATTTTTTGTGTGAGACTAACTGTTTTCATGTAGCGAGCGAGAGAATATGAAAACCTTGCATTTGGTTTTTGAAGGCATTGCGGGTTGCATTAAACCCATCACATCCAACAAGTGCTCGATTGGAGACAAATCCGTATCTCGTGCTTTCCAGGGAAGTTGCTGCATGTCTTGCAGAGCACATTGAGTTTCATGATCATGGCGTGGGCGAACATTATCCTGCTGGAACAACAAATCACCTTCCTGTTGAAAGAGCGACAAAATAACGAGTCTAACAACATTCTGTACGTACCGAGAAATGATTAGCGCCCCCTCCAGATACACACAAGGTGAACCTGAGTTGTAGCTTATCCCACCCCAGACCATAAGGCATGTGACGAAGACAATGTGTCTTGGGCGAATGCACTCTACGAGACAGTGCTCACCAAGGCTACATAGTATGCGCAAACGGAAATCACCTGAGTGCAGGCAGCATCTGCTTTCATCACTGAAGATCACGAAGCGCTATTCTGTCTTCCAAGTTGCGCTGTCCCCGCCCCACTGATGAGTTTTATTATTTGCGTAGTTCGGCTCTGTCTTAATGTTGACTAAATTCGTCGAGTGAAAGAGGGGACGGCGCAGCTGATGAAGAAAATGTCGCCTATGGCGATCATTCACCAGTAACTGACGCTCTCTGACTGCTTCTCGTAATAACTCTTATTCAGAACTCCCTTTTTACAATAGTTACAGCGATTTACTTCTGATACCTATCTACAGTCGGCTCTTGAGGTACCGCCTACTGCGTTACCGGCCGTTAAATTGCTTTTTCTACTTTCGCTGTTATACACAAAGTCCCTCATTATACATTCTTCGTTTTTTTTTTTTTCCTCCGAAGTCCAACAATCGCCTCGGAGTATCCCGCCGCCGCGACTCTGGATCTCCATGGAGCGCCGTCATCAGCCTCACTGTGTTTGTTCCATGGCGGCCCGCTACTTGCCGCGTCAACGAAAGTCCGCGCCGGTTGATAGCTCGGTGTTTGAATTATCTGCACATATAAAAACCAAATACTTCCGCAGTATTTATGCACATAACTAAAAAATCCTAATCCGCAACTCAATTTTATCATTTAATTAGAATTTGTACTAGGCCAGGGGCGACAGATGGCGCATGCAACAGACCACTTGTCTGTTACACCACAAAGTGACGGCACCAGTTGAGCCTTGGACGTCAATGCTGTGGAAGATGGACAAGAGATGTGCTTGGTTATAGTCCCACTGCTAATAATCGCTTCACAACAGTTCGTGTTGACACGTTTGGCCTCTCAAGCCCTCTTACCTGTGCTGTGGTAGTTGTACGATATGCCACTGTTGCCATTACAACACAACGAACCTGGCGGGCGTCGATGCTGCCTATACTTCGAGACCTCGTCTAAGGGTGTGAGAACGTTCACTTGACTGCTGATACCGGCATCGTTGGCCAACTGACGCAGCACGTCCATCTTGTGTGGCAGTTCTCCAAAAGAACCACCCCTCCACTCGGAAGGCCGCAATTTGACACCTATCGAACTCGCTCAGATGGTTGCAGGACGAACGAGTGTGCCTCTGTAGTATAGTTGCTTGCTTACTTCACACGTTTGCACCACATTGAGCCTGCTGCCTGTGAGCGTTTCCCACTAAAGGCTGGACACAGATGGCGCTCTGGTAGCTATGCCACTACGCTATCTGTTGGCGGACGACGTTGTCACCATTATCAGAAAATCTATCCCCCAGAGCGGCATAAGCCGTCATCGGATCAACATTGCTGTCGTCTTTCCAGGTGCACTAACTTCTTTCTGGCAGTGTTTGCGGATATCGAGTTGGAAATGAATGTATCTGTTATTCTGGACGTTTTGCCTGTGTCGGCAGCGGCGGGGCGGCGGCTGCTGCAGAAGATGACAGAGGCGGAGGGCGCGCTGGACCGGTGCACCGCGCCTGCCCGCCTTAGAGTGGCCATCACACTGATGGTGGCGGCGACGCTGGTGGTGGTGGCGGCTCTGCACGCGACAGACGCCTGCCTCTGGCTACGGGAGGGCGGTGGCGACGCGTGCGGCAGCAGGGCCAGCGCAGGGCCCGCCGCCCACCTCGTGGAGTGCCTGGCCGCCGCCCACCTGCTGCTGCTGGCGCGCGCGCTCGCCGCCGCCTACCGCCGCCTCAACACGGCGCTCCGCGAGGGTCTGCGGGCCAGCTCCGCCTGTCCGTGGCTCGCTGCTCTCATCGACGACGTATGAAATTCTGTTTAATCGCTTTACGTGCGGTCTGAATTGACCTGCCACAGTTGTTAAGCTAGGCATCAGCGAGCCACAACAATGGTTGGTTTTGCTCATGACTTCAATAGATTCGTTTCCATTTTTGTGGCGACGAACAGGCTGAACTCGTTTCTTCAATTTCCTGAGGCTAGCACAATACACTTATGCACCAGAATAAATCCTTCAGAGTTCCAGAACACTGTCGCCACGACTTGAGCGGCTGAGGGTGTGGCTTTGCCGCGCGCGATTAGCCGAGCAGTCTAAGGCGCTGCAGTCATGGACTGTGCGGCTGGTCCCGGCGGAGGTTCGAGTCCTCCCTTGGGCATAGATCTGTGTGTTTGTCCTTAGGATAATTTAGGTTACGTAATGTGTAAGCTTAGGGACTGATGACCTTAGCAGTTAAGTCCCATAGGATTTCACACATATTTGACCATTTTTTTATTTTTGGTGTGGCTTTGACCCTTTTCTTCAGAGAAGAGGTGGTGTGCCGCCGTTCCATGGACTATCATTGTGTTTCCGGTTCGAAGTGATGAACTCATTTTTCATCGCCTCTGACGATGTTCGACAAAAAATTGTCACGATCAGCCTCGTAATGCGCAATCAATCGGCACAGACGGTTGTTCGTTACTCTTTATGGTCTTTTGTTAGGTGGCGAAGAACCTAGCGGGCACACACGTGTGATTACCCCAACTGGTGGACGAATGTGTCCACCAGTCAGAGACGTCCAGTTATGCAGCGAGGTGTTTGATGGTGATCTTTAGATAACCTTGAATGAGAGTGTCCACACGTTCCAACATTGCAAGAGTCAGAGCTGTGTGCGGTCGGCGGACACGCGGGAGATGGGACAGGTTTGCACGACTTTATTGCGATGACGACAGGCGCCTCGCCAAACGACTCACCGGGCTTTTGTTCACTGCCAAGTCTCCGTAGACATTCTACAAGCATCTGTGATCATCTGTGATGCTGTGGCTTTCCGTCAGAAGAAACTCAATGACAGCTCTCTGCTTGGAACGCACCTCCGTTGCGGGCGGTATTTTGGAGGCCACGTGTAGCGCCGCCACCTAACGGAGCTCCGTGGAACTATAGTGGCTGAAGCGGTAACACACCGCATTTCTTCTTTTCAGCCGAAAGTGGCCGAGAAAAAATGTGTTGCCACTCATATGACCAACTTCTTAACCCTCAGAGTCACAACAATTTGAAAAAATATATACTGGTAACGTTAAGCTTTTTCACAAAATACCTATATTGTCATTGCAAGCAACCAATACAAAAGGAAACTGTCAAAAAAGAACACAACCGATTGTTTTATGAATGTGGTTTCACTTTGGAACCATTGGGACATGCAGTTACAACCTCCCATCCCTCCCATCATTTCCTGTGGAAACAAGCTCAGAAAACTTCCGCAGGAGATTCACAGCTTACATCAACATTTGCTCCGACCTCTTCAAAGAAGTTATCCACAGCTACTAATATGTACCATGTAAACCATCTCATTTGTGAATTTATCCGAGCAGGCTCATCTTCACTATCGTCATGAACTGCGTTTTCCATGAGTAGTTCAGGACCTGGTAAAATAGTTGAAGTTCTTGATGTACTGACGGCGAACTTCACGGAATCAACCTCAGGGTCTCTTTCTGCCCCAGATATCATTGAATCCCAATTACTCTGAATTTATTCTACTAAAATACGGATCGAGCGAGGTGGCGCAGTTGTTAGCACACTGGACTCGCATTCGGGAGAACAACGGTTCAAATTCGCGTCCGGCTACCCAGATTTAGGTTTTGCATATCTTCTCTAAATCACTTCAGGCAAATTCAGGGATAGTTTCCTTGAAAGGACACGGCAGATTGTCTTCCCTAGCCTTCACACAACCCTAACTTGTGCTCCATCTCTAATGACTTCGTTGTCGACGGGACAGTAAATATAATCTTTCTTCCTTCCTTCCTAAAAGACGAACACTTAGACTATGGATGACGTTTCGAAACTTCCATGAATTCACAATGCCTAAAACAAATTTCAGTCCTAAAAAAAAAGCAAAAAAGCAAAAAAAAGCAAAAAAGCAAAAAACTACCATAAAATCTAATAATTTTACATTTAATTACAAAATTAATTATAAAAATATATGCAGCCCCAGTGGTATCCTGTTGAAACCGCTCCTAAAAGCTGTAGTAAAAATTCTAATTTACTTTACAATAACTTTAGATACACTTACTTTCACTTCTAATGATCTCCTCAATATGATCACTATGCAAAAACCAAACTTCAAGTAAATTATTTAACAAAAGCTTGCAGGCGCAAATATCCTACAATCACTTAATAAACACTCCACGCCGACTGTTGCTCTGAACGCTGTAAGCTACTGCTGCATTGCATTAGTTTCGTAAAGTACTTCAGTGCGCCACTTGGAGTCTCTGTCTTGCAGTAGCATCGATAGTTTCACGCGAAAGGCACTAGTACTTCAAAAATAATAAAACGGTGGTTTGAGGCACAAACTGGGTGACCTTTGGAAAGCATTCCAGCGGATATTCTACGTGGTATGAAGTTGGCAAGTCTTTGGTCTGTTCCAGAGGTATGTGGGACCAGATGTCTATGTAAAGATAATGCCATTCATGTAAATTGCTAGGCGGAGGTTTGTGGGCACGGAACTTGCAGATGTTTTCCAATGTGAGTTCACTATCATGCTCCTCAAGCCACTGTAGCACGATTCTGGCCTTGTGACACGTACAGTTATCCTGTTATCCTGCCGTCACTGTCCGAGAAGAAGTGAAAGTATGAACGGATGCAGGTCGTACATAATAGTGATCATGTAGTCTGCAACTGTTATTATGCTTTGGATTACTAATGCGGGTCCCATGGAAGCACAGGTGAATGTCTTCCTTAGCACAATACTGACCCCATCAGCCTGCATCCACAACACGGCGCACGTTTCTACCAGTCGTTCGCCAGGAAAGGCATGGCCATCGACTTGTTGTAGCAAGAAACGTGATTGATCCGAAATGACAATACATTTACACTGAAAGACAGCAGATTCATTTGGACTGTTGCCCTTTCATAATTATGATCGTCAAGGGGTTCACGTATCAATTATGTCACCTGCATAGACATCATATTTTCCTGTTTTTAGTTTGGTTTTCATGCCTTGTGATTTCCCGCAAGCGCAACAAGCGAGCATTTTGGTTGGAAATCAGCTAGTGACATCAGAAGATGTAACGAGGTACCTCTAACTTTTTCGCAGGAAATAACTGTTAGGAGAATGACTTAGCCCATCTGCAGGAGTGAGAGCAACCAATAAAAATTGTTTATGTGATTTGCATGGAAAAAAACCGCCACCTGCTACTGGTTGATATACATTTTTGCCTGTATCTGTGTGGAGTAATTTTGGAGTGCTGGGTGTACGGTGAGGAGTTTTTTGGGAAGAGTCGGTGGCAAGAAGCCAAGGTAAAGAATTAGTGGTGAGAAGCTGAGGCGAAGAGTCAGTGGTGAGAAGCAGAGGTAACAAGTCAGTGGTGAGAAGTCGATGTGAAATATCAGTGGCGAGAAGCTGAGGGAAAGGGTCAGTGGCGAGAAGTTGTGGCGAAGAGTCAGTGGCGAGAAGCTGAAGTGAAGAGTCAATGAGGAGAAGCCCTGGTGAAGAATCATTGGCGAAAAGCCGAGGCAAAGAGTCGGTGACGATAAAGCCGAGGTGAAGAGTCGGTGGCGAGAAGCCGAGGCAGAGAGTCAGCGGCGAGAAGCTGAGATGCAGAATCTGTGGCGATGGCAGAGTCCAACGACTACGACCGCGCACAGACGTCCATTGATGCAGATTTGCAGCTCGTCACAGTGCTGAGACCAGAGCTCACACGACAGCAGCGGCATGTGGTAAATATACTTGCAACTCCAGCGTTCAGGGAAATATGATGCAATTTTGCTATTTACGCTCACCATAGCGTATTTCCGATTTAGCGGCAGCAGCTGATCAGTTTTTGCATATACCGCAGCCGATAACTTCTGCAGTCGACAATCACTGTCTCATGGACTAAGCCAGTGAGATAGTCTTACCAAAAAGTATTTACAATAGGTGGCATAGCATAATGTTTTCGAACAGGTGGCGTTTACATATCAGCCTTGCCAACTGAACACTTCAGTTCCCATTAATGTGATTCATTGATATGAACTAATTTTGTATTACTTTGTTTATGAGAAAACGTCATTTCTCACGTTCTTATAAATAAATAAGTCTATCTGTTATAGGGTAACGTGTTTCATTTTAACATTAAAAAGTCCTTTAGTCACTTAATTTTGCGATTGTAATTTCATTTGTGGGATACTTCACTTGGTATATGTTGATAAGATACAGTATTGGGCCAAAATTTATTTAATTAGCACTGTAGGAATCCCTTGGGCACAGATTAATATAATGTTTCTTAAGGTTGGTTCAGTATCAGAGGGGAACTCCGCTCTGGAAATAAATGTTTGGTAGATCTCACACTGCCAGAACCATCAACATTTTGTAACATTGATTCACGATCCATTCTCGATAGTCCCGCGCCCACTGCGATCGGAATCAACGATGTTGATGGGTCAACATGGGTCACATATGGGTCTCCGGCTGAGGTGTGCAGTTAACTCTGGAGCACTTTGCTTACCAACCCATATGCCCACACCTCCACCAGGCGTCATTCAATTTCGCCATGGGCAGTAGTCATACCGTTTTGGCTCATCGGTGTGTGTAAAGGATCGCCTCAGATACCGTTAATAAATGCTTTATTTTCCACTAACGGTTACACTCACGAGAAATGTACGGTAAATAAAACTCATGACACAGAAAAATTTCAAACATTCTAATTACAATGACCATGACCACAGACGGCCATGTGCAGTAATATCGTGCTCGGCTGGTACATATAGTGCATGGGGGCTTAATTATTTGTAATATGTAAATAATTTTAATTTTAGTAGCTGTCTGTCCGGTTACGCAGTCTCGTAACCGGTTGGCCCTGACTGGTATTAGTACGCAATCTGACTGCATAGAATAACAACAAGAAATGAAAGAAAACTTCCGTTAACACAATTAATTAATTAAGTCCCCAGCAACTATAAAACCTACGAAACACAAAACACAAGTGTAACTGTTCTGTCTGTGGAAGTGTGATTCAACGTACACATCTGGCGCGGTTCTTCCTCAAACACACAAGATATTTTAAATACTATTTACACTGAATTAATTAAATAAAATTGAAATACTATACTTGCACATAGAAACCAGAATTACACTCTAATACATGAACACAAGCCAGATGCTTTGTTGACTGAACCTGTGACCAAGAGGCATTATTGTTTAAGACATTTGAAATAAAAATAAAAAAAATTTATTGCCTTCATATATATTGACGAAACATACACTCTGATCATTACAACATCCGCAATCGAACAGCATCGGCTGTCAAGCCCATCAGAACAACTGCACACGACATGGGCTTAAATAGTACAGCTATCAAGATCCTCTCAGCAAAAGCACTAACACACAACTTCTGAACAAGCACTCTCCACTACGACATCTCAACAAGCACTCTCCACTGCGACTTCTCAGCAAGCACTGCTAGTGGAGGCGGCTGAATAATACTCTTTGGCACAATCTCTGGCGCTGTGACTCAGTGTAGCCACCTTTCAATAGATAAGCAAGTATTCAGACATATACAAATAGGAGGTACATAGTGACACACATGAACTTCACATATACCCTTCCTTCCAACTATAACCTGGGCATGTTCCCCCCCCCTCCCCCTCCCCAAGGCCCCCTTTTTCCTCTCCCCTCCTTCTCCCAGAGCGGATTTTCCTCCTCCCACCCCATCCTCGCCTAATTCCCTCCCACGTCCCTCCCTACCTGGCCCTCTTCGGCGCGCCCCCCACCCATCTCCTCTCCTCTCTTCCCCTCCCTCCCTTCTTCCCTACTCCCTCATCTCCTTGCGCCTGGCAGATCCTCCATTTTGATCATCATCATCAGTGTGCCACATCAGTGTTGTGTTTGGTGCTGTTCTCCCATGCGTCAAGAGGTGTGATTTTAATTGTTTGCTGGCCTTGGACTTAGCGATTGTTATGTGCTATGCCATCCGTCGATACTTTTATGCTCTGGTCATACTGCGCCTTGTGTTCTTTTAACTGTCCCAGTGTGTGGTTTTTGGTGTGCGCTATTTTTTTTACGATTTTTATCTCCGTTTTAGAGTCGCCCCTTATTGTCTATTGTCTTCCATAATGTTATCCCCTTTTTTATATCTATGTACACCATGTTTATGTTAATTTTAAATGTCTTCTATTGTATGTTATGTGTCTTTCAGCTAAAGATCAGCGCATATGCTGCTGCCAGCCTGCCCTGATGGGGAATTGAAATACAATAAAGGAAAAAAAAAGACATACATTTGTAGGAGGAGTGTTCCTTATCCTGTTGAATAGCACGTGGGAATACAGTCAGCTAATTATACTTTCGTCTTCCCCTCGAATTTTTCCCTGGCGCTCTAACTACAAAGAGCATTAGATTAGGAGTACAGGGAGGATATCGGTTTGATGGCACTGTTGACGAACTCATACAGTATTTTATACGTTGCTATATCGTTGGATGCTAACAAGATTTGGAGGCTAGTTTGGAACTTATGACCAAGAGCCCAAAGATTACTTGCACATACATTTCTGTGACACATGTTCCGAGGACATTGTAGGAACAAGTGGTATGAATCTTCTTTCTCTCCGCAAACACATAGAGGGGTGGCGCTTAGGTTGAGCCGACAGAGGTGTTCGTTGAACTTCCAATTATTAAATTTATGCTTAGACCCTGGTACTCTAGGAATCGAAGGATGAATTAGTGCACAGTGATTGCCTTTGATTTTAGATGTCCTCGACCATTCCTCTCGCCAATCCGATGGTATGGTGGTAAGTTGACTTGTATGCACACAGAGATCACGATTTTCGAAATGGGCTCTTATTTACTTGTTACTGAGTACGGTCAGTATCGTTCCACTACAGTGTCGTTCAAATGGTTCAAATGTCTCTGAGCACTGTGGGACTCAACTGCTGAGGTTATTAGTCCCCTAGAACTTAGAACTAGTTAAACCTAAATAACCTAAGGACATCACAAACATCCATGCCCCAGGCAGGATTCGAACCTGCGACCGTAGCGGTCTTGCAGTTCTAGACTGCAGCGCCTTTAACCGCACGGCCACTTCGGCCGGCACTACAGTGTGCGGACGAGCCTTGACAAAGTCGCTGCCACGCCCAATACACCACAGTAAAAGGCCTCGAGTAAACTGCCAATAAGTCCCTTCTGCGTCCCGCAGGCCATGCACGTTGAGCATACGCATTTCGTCAACAAATCAACTCTTCAAAGATGTCGAAAAATAAGTTTTCGGTAAACTTACTTTGTTCGTTAAGAACACGGCCAGAATGTTTCTTCTTGCTACTGTCTATCTCTGTTTTTTCCAGCACGTTAAGCGGTATTGCTTTAAATGCGGTATGTAAATTTTCCATATTGTTTGTCATATATGTAACTTAATGGTTTTGTGCGACCATGTGTTCACCGAAAGCATTAGCTTTCTATCTTGTCTGTTCTTTAGTTCCGATGATGCCTGCTTAGCAGTTGAAACCTATCAACATTGTTATTAATTTCACGATCAAGACAATGTAAATAAAAACATTCGTTAATATTATATCACGTGCCCCATAGACAATGTTTAGTTTGATGAAACAGAACAAATATTAATATACAAATATCACCAGGAACACTGGAAACTAACTTGGTGACTCTTCGAGATTGTGCGGAATGTTGAAAAGAGCAAAAATCTACAAAAACTAATAACTAATTCCCTAAATCTTTCAGACGTCTTGTGATGTGAAAGAAGACGCCCAATGTCACTTCCAACACGGGTTAGCTACTGAGGTCCTGTTGAGAAGAAACTGTTGGACGGAAATTGCAGAATATCCTATAGAATCACATGCAAGGTAAAAACAAAACAAGTTGTTTACATGAATACACACAATCTGTTCATCAGTTTCAATTAGTGAAGCATAAGACAATTAACATTCATTACATTCACATCAGCAAAACAAAGTTGCCTCAAATACGTTCCGTTAACATGTACACTGATAATCCAAAACATATGATCACTTATTCTACAATGTCTGTTCTTTCAGACTTGCATGCGTATCTGAAGAAACAGACAGTGGTGACAATCTGCAGCTGTATTAATATTACGAAACTCATTTGCTATTCTTTTGACATCAACTGTTTTAGATATGAAAATATTACCGATTGATGACACATGAAAGTTTGAGCCGGACCAGGGCCCAAACCAGCTTTTCCAGTTTATCACGAGCGATCGCCTTAACCACTTGGCTATCCGTGCACGCTTCTCGGATTCATCCAAACCTCCTTATGCCACTCTATCCACGCCCCTACTGCTTGCAACATTATTTGGATTCTCACAACGGGGTGAATGAGTCAAACGTGTTCATCGCTAGTATTTTTATCGTCGTTTTGCAAATGCGGTAAAATTTCGTAAATCTATGACCAGAGCACACTGCAAGATTGAATGCCGCCAGGTCATGTTGTGAGAACGTGGCGCAGCAAGCAAAGTATATAAGCGGAGCAAAGACGGGGTGGAATCATTCTAGTGGCGGTGGAGGCCGCAAAGGGGGAAAAGCACTAACAAAATTGACTTTAACAAAGGACAATTTGTTATGACTCGACATCCGGGGCGTGCCGGCGAGTATCTCTGAAACTGCGAAGCTGATCGGGTACTCGCGTGATACTCTCGTGAGGATCAATCAAAAGTGTTTGAAAGTAGGTGACATGTTGAGCATGCACGCCTCATCACAGAATGAGAGGTTTGCATGCATTATGAAGCAGGATGGGCGGCGATCTGGGGCAGAGCTGACAACATAGCACGATGCTAATTGAAGGCACAAGTATTACAGAGCACAGAGTTCTGCACACGTTGCTGAACGTTAGATTCCGGTGCAGACCACCCCAACGTGTTCCCTTGTTAACCAACGAGTTTTTCAGCTATGACTGCTGTGGGTACATGATGTTATGTTATGTTATGTTAACCGGGGACCTAGAAAGAATGGAGAGGCTCCGTCCCCGCCGCAGCCGCAGTGGTCCGCAACCCCACGAGGACTACCGCAGTCCACTTCACCCTTCCGCCGCCCCACACCGAACCCAGGGTTATTGTGCGGTTCGGCCCTCGGTGGACCCCCCAGGGAACGTCTGACACCAGACGAGTGTAACCCCTATATTTGCGTGGGACAGTAATGGTGGTGTACGCATACGTGTAGAACTTGTTTGTGCAGCAATCGCCGACATAGTGTAGCTGAGGCGGAATAAGGGGGACCAGCCAGCATTCGCCGATGCAGATGGAAAACCGCCTAAAAACCATCCATAGACTGGCCGGCTCACCGGACCTCGACACAATGCCGGGGACCAGCAGCTCCTTCCCAATCCGGAAAGCCGTGCGTCAGACCGCACGGCTAACCGGGTGGGAAACCGTCGTTTACTCTCTCACCTGCGTTGGCATCACTCTTTACTAACACACTTAAATCAGTACATCATTCACCAATTCAGTACCAATGAATTCTGCGTGACGATTATGAGATATTCTACAAGCTAATTTGTCTATTTTGAAACTAAATCTCAGTCCATAGCCGCATCGTTTATTGAGAGATACGAGATGACATTGAAAGGAGCATGCGCGCCGACTACGTGGGTGCAACCACATACATAATCTTATGGGTGCGCCGCACTCACAAAATTTTTAGTTTGATAAAAACAGAATAAAATGAGTATTTCTCACTTGCCTATATCAAAAAGTAATGAACTATCCTGAAACTGTTCGTTTCAGATGTCTTTATGTAAAGGCAACCAAGCAACACACTCACCCGTTCCTTGCCTTTCTCTAGCCAAGACAAAGGCATTCCCCAGAACAACAGTCGCACTATACTGTGAATGGAATCCCGTCTTCTAGGCTTGCTTTCATGTTTCCTTACAAGTGACACGCTACAACACCTCCACTCCATTCGTCACTTTTTTTTTTTTTTTTTTTTTTACACACAACAGCGGTGTGGTTTAAGATTTCAGTGGAATTGTTTCCACATCATCTCGATTGTTATCATTTTGTTTGATGAACAATGGCTTTGAAGGAAGCACAATACTCCTTTTAAAAAATACCGAGGCTCCCCAGGACACAAATACTACATACCGCCATTGATATGCACCCACACAAAGTCGGCGCCCCTTGAAAGGAGTACTGCTATCTTTGATGTTGTGACATATTGATAGTGTACTCCTTATTTATACACTCCTGGAAATGGAAAAAAGAACACATTGACACCGGTGTGTCAGACCCACCATACTTGCTCCGGACACTGCGACAGGGCTGTACAAGCAATGATCACACGCACGGCACAGCGGACACACCAGGAACCGCGGTGTTGGCCGTCGAATGGCGCTAGCTACGCAGCATTTGTGCACCGCCGCCGTCAGTGTCAGCCAGTTTGCCGTGGCATACGGAGCTCCATCGCAGTCTTTAACACTGGTAGCATGCCGCGACAGCGTGGACATGAACCGTATGTGCAGTTGACGGACTATGAGCAAGGGTGTATAGTGGGCATGCGGGAGGCCGGGTGGACGTACCGCCGAATTGCTCAACACGTGGGGCGTGAGGTCTCCACAGTACATCGATGTTGTCGCCAGTGGTCGGCGGAAGGTGCACGTGCCCGTCGACCTGGGACCGGACCGCAGCGACGCACGGATGCACGCCAAGACCGTAGGATCCTACGCAGTGCCGTAGGGGACCGCACCGCCACTTCCCAGCAAATTAGGGACACTGTTGCTCCTGGGGTATCGGCGAGGACCATTCGCAACCGTCTCCATGAAGCTGGGCTACGGTCCCGCACACCGTTAGGCCGTCTTCCGCTCATGCCCCAACATCGTGCAGCCCGCCTCCAGTGGTGTCGCGACAGGCGTGAATGGAGGGACGAATGGAGACGTGTCGTCTTCAGCAATGAGAGTCGCTTCTGCCTTGGTGCCAATGATGGTCGTATGCGTGTTTGGCGCCGTGCAAGTGAGCGCCACAATCAGGACTGCATACGACCGAGGCACACAGGGCCAACACCCGGCATCATGGTGTGGGGAGCGATCTCCTACACTGGCCGTACATCACTGGTGATCGTCGAGGGGACACTGAATAGTGCACGTTACATCCAAACCGTCATCGAACCCATCGTTCTACCATTCCTTGACCGGCAAGGGAACTTGCTGTTCCAACAGGACAATGCACGTCCGCGTGTATCCCGTGCCACCCAACGTGCTCTAGAAGGTGTACGTCAACTACCCTGGCCAGCAAGATCTCCGGATCTGTCCCCCATTGAGCATGTTTGGGACTGGATGAAGCGTCGTCTCACGCGGTCTGCACGTCCAGCACGAACGCTGGCCCAACTGAGGCGCCAGGTGGAAATGGCATGGCAAGCCGTTCCACAGGACTACATCCAGCATCTCTACGATCGTCTCCATGGGAGAATAGCAGCCTGCATTGCTGCGAAAGGTGGATATACACTGTACTAGTGCCGACATTGTGCATGCTCTGTTGCCTGTGTCTATGTGCCTGTGGTTCTGTCAGTGTGATCATGTGATGTATCTGACCCCAGGAATGTGTCAATAAAGTTTCCCCTTCCTGGGACAATGAATTCACGGTGTTCTTATTTCAATTTCCAGGAGTGTAGTTGACTGGAACATTCAAAGCCAAGCACGCCTTTTCTCAGAGGGGCCGTTGTCTTTCTGTGTAATGACAACAACGCCCCGACGCTACTGGCCAACCGCCAGCTTGCTGTGTGAAGGAGAGTCGATATTGTGCTGTTGAGCACCTACACGGAGCAATCGCGAGCAGCTGTGCCGTGGATAAATAATATAAATAATTTGGTAGAAAGATAATTGGTCAGGACTGACGTAGTAACTGTCAAGGTGACAGTGATCCAATGCTATGAAATTTTGTAAATACCACAGTCGCCGAACTGGGCTCAACTAGAAAGGCCCGCACCAGGCGACCGGTCCACCCGACGGAACTTCCTTGCCACACTCACATTTGTACATACGACAGTTTCTGATAGCAAATATTTCTTTATTCAATTACCGGTTTCAATCATTGTGATTATCTTCAGATTTATCTGTCTCCATGAAGTTAACAGAGCGAGCATATGAAATATATCTCCAATATATATATTTTTTTATGATTTATAATTTGTTTTTAAAAAAAATTCTTTATTTCATAACATAATAATAATTATACAAGATTGACCCACCACCTTATTGATTAGTGGGTCCTATGTGTCTACTTTATACAATAGCAGCTTCTACATTATACTTAATTACAGACAGTTATGCGATTAGCACTTAGGCAGACTACTTCTTATTTTAAGTTGGCTTTACTTCTAGTTACTACAAAGGGTTAGTGCTAACTGCCTGCAGCGTTACAATTGTGCCAGTGTAATTATATAAACCTACTTGGAAGCCTTGCCCATAGAGCTAATCCCTATGGGCGTGCCCCTGGCACAGGGCAGGCAAGGGTAGTTTATCGCTGCAGGTTCCTAATTTACTATCCTATTCTAATTGCCTAAATCTACTTCCTATTCTACGTCATGGTTGGTGTGTTGTCACTATTCGGGATCACGCCAGTCCCCCTAGTCCCAGTCGTGGCGGATTCCAACTGTGAAGTCGACCTATCCATGAACGGACGGTATGGGACTGGAGCTATGGTCGCAATCGGTGTTTTCTATCTAACTAGGCTTGTAGGTCTCTCAAAAAAGTTTTTAATACTTTTTTTGATACCTCGTTTGCTAGCATGTTTAGTCTTTGAAAGGTCTCCTCTTGTCTCAAAAGGTCATAGGTATTTGTATTTGGTAGCTGTCGTCTCAGTGTCCCGGCTACATCGTCGAAAAGGGGGCACTCGTAAACCACATGGTCAGGAGTACCCTCCGGTGCGCCACAGTCGCACGCAGGCGTCGCCCTTTTCCCAAACCGACTTAGATAAGTCGGATATGGGCCATGACCGGTGAGAAAGTGGAACAAACCCCTTGTTGGCTCATAATACTTCATTTTTAGTCGTTCCTTGACGTCTGGTAGGAACTGAAAGGTTCTTCTACCAGTTTCGTCCGACTCCCATATCTCCTGCCATAGATTTATCCCTCTTTGCCTTATCTCCCCTTTTTCCCTGACTATTGCCCCCATAATTTCCTCTACCTTGGTGTTAATACCCTTTCTGGCCCAGTACCAAGCGGCCTGTTCCCTAATCTTAATGTCTAAGGGGCAGAGCCCCATTATGATTAGCAATGCTCCACCTGGAGAACTTCTATATGCTCCCACAGACCTTAATATCATGTTCCTTTGTACTCTCCTCACCGTCATGGCAGGCACCACCCTCGTGAGCCTGTGAGCCCAGACTCCTGAGCCGTATCCCACTACTGATGTAAGTATACTGTTGTGGTAAAGCTTGATTAAATGAGGCGGGAGGTGGAATCTCTTGTGTCCTATAGAAATCAAGTTATTTAATAATTGTAGGGCTTTCTGGGTTACGGTTTCAATGTGCCTTGCAAAGTTCCACCTTTCATCGATGATGATTCCTAGGTAGCGCGTTTCTCGTCTCCGTAGAATGGGCGTACTGTCAATTCTCACAGTCGGGTTCCTCGTTAATTGTCCTTTAAGTAGTAGGTAAGTCGACTTGGTTGGTGAGATCGTCATTTTGGTGTTATGGCACCATAGTTGTAGTTTATTTAGTGCTCGCTCTATTTTAGGTTCTATATCCTCGCGACTTCGGCCGCCGACCAGCAGGAGGAGGTCGTCAGCATAGGCTATCACCTCTAGCACTTCTTCGCTCTGTTGCAGGCTTTCCAGAAGAGGCTCCATGTGGATGTCCCAAAAAAGGGGACCCAACACGGAGCCCTGGGGGCAACCCTTGGTGATGGTTTTCCGGACTTTCTCGCTAGGGGATGATAGCCATACCTCCCGGTCTTCACAGTAGCTCCTCAAACACCCATATAGTAGCCCTGGACACTCCTTCTCCCGAAGGCAGGAGAAGAGCGAAGGCCACCACAGGTTGTCGAAGGCGCCACTGATATCCACCATGATGCCAACAACATACTTACACAGGGCCGAGCTGCAGACCTCGGCCGCCAGGGCGATTGCATCAGATGCTGATCGCCCCGGCCTAAAACCGAATTGCCTGTCGCTCATCCCCTGCAGCATGCGGTGAACAGTCAGTCTGTTCGCTAACAACTTTTCAAGGAGTTTGCCGAAGCCGTCCAGCAGGCAAATGGGCCTGTAGGACTTGGCCTCAGCAGAGTCCTTCTCGGGGCCTTTCTTGATGATTACCACGTCTGCGGTTTTCCATGTTTTAGGAAATTTCCCTTGTCTAAGGCATGCATTATAAAGATGTGTAAGTGGGGCGACTAGTTGTGGGGCCAAGAACTGCACCACCTCCGCCACAATGCCGTCTGGTCCGGGGGCTTTCCCTCTCTTTAGGGACTTGATAAGAGCAGCAACTTCCTCTTCCATGAAGGGGAGGACCGCTTCGTCATTTACGTACCTATGAAGGTTTTCATTTCGTAATTGACGCTGCTCTTCGGTGTCATTATTCCTGTCATCGTCAGGCAGCAGCGACCGAAGGAGGACCTCAGCAGTTTCCTGCCAGGATTCCGTCACTCCCTCGCCGTGCCTGAGCGTTGATATCATTCTTGGGGAGCGGATTTTTTTCCCTCACCAGTCTATATGGTACACCCCAAGGATCAATGGCCAGCTGATTAGTTACAAAACTTTCCCAGCTGTTTATTCGGGTCTTCTGTAGCTCTTTTTGAAAGTTGTCCTTTGCCTCCCGGTATAACTGTAGCCATCTTTGCTTTTCCCACCAGACGACACTGCGCTGGTAGTGCTTCCTCAGTCTTCTAACAGACTGACGTAGTTCTTGCAGCTCGGCTGACCATGGTGCCGGTGTGGCCGCCACGGCCCTCCTCCTGGTTGGTACGGCCGCCTTAATCGCCCTTGTTACTGCTCGTACCAGTCCCTCGGCTCTGTCGTCCACGTTGAAGTCCTGTCGTGCTTCTCCTTCTGGTAACGGAGGAATGTCGCACTCTCTGGCTAGGCGTTCCCAATCTGTTTTTCTGAAATTTCTTTGCACCTCCCACCCCATGGCCCAGCGGCACTCTCTGCCTCCTACAGTGAAAGTAAATTGTGATCACTGGTGGTGGCATTGTCTTCCACTCTCCACTCTTGTAACATATTCAATGCGTTCGGAGTGATCAGCGTCACGTCTATGTTGGTGCCCTGTCCTCCTCCAGCCACATAGGTGGGGGGGTTACCTGGTCTGTTTGCCACCACCAGTTGAAGAGCCATTATCGTCTCCTCTGCTTTAGCACCATTTTCATCCCTTGTGCCACTGTACCATAGGGGGGATTTGGCGTTTATATCGGCAGTTATAATGATTTTGCGTCCCCGCAACGCCGTGGCCACACTCGCTAGGTGATCTAAGTGTTGTTCAATTCTATCACCATACTGAAAGTACATATTGATGATGATGATAATTCCGGAAGGAGATTGTATCTCCACGACGTTGCAGTGACTATTGGAATATTGCGACAGAGGTGTTGCACGCAGTGCGGTGTTTGTTATCAAAGTAGCCGCTCTGGGGTTGTCCCCGCTGCTGACAATTTGCCATGTTGCGGCAGTGAACGCAACTTTTCCAGCCAGAGAGTACGGCTCCTGTAAACAGAGTATATCTAGTCTCTTCTCCACCACTTCCTTTCGGAGCTCCTGCATTACTAGTCGACTGTTGTGAGTATTTAGTTGTCCAATTTTTATTCTAGTCGTCATGGAAAATAAGTATGTATGTGGTCATGCGGCCAGAGTTTGTTCCAGTCATATGCCAGTCGTCCGTTTGCCATCACTGATTGTTTGTAAATTTCATCTAAATCAAATTTTTCTCCTCGTCTGTCAAACACTTTTTTGAGTAGGTCTCGCAGTGCTCCGAAGTCAGTGGGGAGGTTCACCGACTTTAATTGTATTCTGTCCACAGCCTCCATCACCGAGAAGGTTACCCTTCGTCCGTACTCATGTCCTACTCGGACCACGTGACGCAATGCAGTGGTCAGGGTTGTCGGCTGCTCCAGTCTAGCCAGCTGCATGGTGTACTCAAGGTTTGGGTACACCCTCACTGGGTCCACGGGAGGCAAACTAACCACCGGGCTGTCTTTGGTGTTGGAGTTGGCGGTGGAACTCGTTATTGTGCTTTCTTGGACGGGTTTTACAACATTGTCTGTCACTACCACAGGATGCTCTTGCTGTTGTGGATTTTTAATCGGCAGCTTGTCCCGGCATTGGGGGGAGGGTGCTCTAACCTCTGAGGGGAGCTCAGTTTGTATTCCAATGTCCCTGGTAGGGGACTTAGTTTGTGTAGATTTGTCAACTGTTGGTACGTCGGCACTGATAAGCGACTTCAGGAAATTCCTGAATCTACTTGCTCTCATTGCATCCCTCCTCCTTTTGCTCGGGGATTTATGCTTTGGCATCCTGCATGGTACGCCGTTTTCAGCCATAATCGATGCGGGAAATCAACCTCTGTTCGAGCATCCTGTAGATAGGGCAGTTTCGTCCTGTGGCTCCACAAGACTTCTTGCCACGACTCTTACATGGGATGCAGACACCTGTGGCCTTACAGTCTTTCCGGGTGTGTCCGTTATCACCGCATTTGGAGCAAGCCGACCCCCTGGTGCAATGCCTCAGGATGTGGTCCAAGTCGCCGCAATTGTGGCAACGAGGTACCACAATGTAATCTTTAGTATTTATAGCGTGGAATCCCACATATAGTCTGCCCAGTACCGTAATTTTCCTCCACATTGTTGCAGAGGCCTCGGCGACGTGATGTACGACATCACGGTCCCGAGGACCTGTCTTAAATCTTAGTTTGAAACTGTTTTGAAATTCTTTTTCATTTATGTCCTCAAAATTTTGCTTTCTGATTGCCTCAGACAGCTCTTCATTGGTCATTACAGTAGGAACGTCATACAGTATGACCAAGGGGTTCCTCTTTTTTGGGGGTTCACATTTCACTACTGCATTCAATTTAGGATTTTCAAGGAGTTTGTTCTTGTCCTCTTCGGACGCAACTTCCACAATCACCGAGTTGCGGCTTGGTTTGACTCGTTTTATCTTTATTTTGTCTTTCACTGGGTCTATTGTTGTGGTCAGAAGTTCCTGGATTCTTTTTACGCTTGTATCTTTCCCGGGTAGGGTCCTAAGGAAGACTGCTGTCTCCCGTTTCTTTGTCACCCTGTCTATTGCCTCTATTGTGTTGTTTTGTCTGGGGGCTTGTGCTGCCACCGCCGCCCAGGTCTTGCTGGGTTGTTGTTGTTGTTGTTGTCTCATCCGGGTGTTTTCTCTCTCTAGCTCCTCTACTCTTCCTTCCAATTTAGCATGAGCAATTGCCCATGCAGCCAATTCCTTTTTTATCTGCAAGATTGCTGCCTGACTTATCTTGCCATTTTTAATGCTTTGTTCCAGGAGCAGCGTAATTTTGGAATGCCTCTACATTACTGTGTAATCCTCTACTGCCTGTCCCGCCTCGTCCTGTGGAGAGGGATCAGGCGCAAAAGAAGCTCTCGAAGGCGCACTAGTATCACTCGTCTCTGTTGTCGCCATTATGAACGAGTGATGAAAAGAAGTGGGAGCCTGTCTCTTGCCCCGGACCGGCTCCTCTGGCATGGGGGGGGGGGGGGGGGGGGGGGGACTTCTGCAGCTCGCCCACCGACCTCGCCCCTAGGTCAAGGGCACTCCAGAGCTGCCGGGTTCAGCGCGCCGTCACCAGCGCACTGGTCCCCATCGATGGCCCCGTCGTCGACGATTTCACACAACCCTCCTCGGCAACTGCACCCCGCACTCCGGAGAGGCGGATGCACCCCTCGCCCTTCGCCGCCTACTTGCCCGAGCTTCCACCAGAAGGCCGAGGACCCACTCCTACTCAGGTGGTGGGTCGGTCCCCCAGTCGTTCAGCGGTCTGGGACCATCTAACCTAGCCCAGGCGATGTCACCACCTCCTGGGTTTGGCAGAACACGCCCCGGTTACCCAGGGGCGCGGCGAAGCACCCTTGCCGATTCGCGCCGTGATCCCACGCCGACAAACGAGGTCGCCGGCATGCAGAGCACCTGCTGGTCTGCGCCCTGCAAACAGAAAGGGACTGGTGTTCGGTCCCTCGACACAGCTCCCCCTGTGCCACGCACCCTTCGCTTTCGCATCGGGTTGGGTCGCAGCTCTCCCTTTTGTCGCAAGGCAGAATGCCAAGCTTAACATCTGGCACCACAGGAAGGCGGAAAGAGCCACTTGGGAAGGAGAGGCTATAAGAGACGCTTCACTTCCCCTGTGAGGACTGCCCCGGCACACCCGACTCGGAAGCGATACGCCCCAGTGCTCTGTTAACTTCATGAAGACAGTTCAATCTCAGGACGTTCATAATTATTTAAACCGGTTACTGAATAAAGGTATATTCGCGATCAAAGACTGTTGTATTTACAGAAAGATAATCAAGAGTTGAAAGTGATATGTCGCATCGTGGAAGAAAAGTGTTTGAATAACTGTTATTTCGTGGAAAAGCGTGCGGAAATAATTAAACGGAATTATGGTTGAAACAGTGTCGTGTCTGAGAATCAGTAATTGTCATGAAGAAACATCTGATAGTAGAACGTAAATGAAAAACCTTCCGTGATGCCTTGCTTAGTTAGTGTGGAAGCGCAACGTAGCCATGGTTACTTCAGTGTGTGTGTGAAATAGAGATCACTGTTAACACGAGACTGAATGAGCGTAGGCGTTGTTAGAGAAGTGTGTTACTTGCTAAAGGAACTATAAAACAAGGTAATTTGGATTGTACATTTTACATTCTTTAGCTGAACAACTTTAATACTTGGAAAGTATATGAGACATGTATTCGTATCAGTCACATAGTAAGGTTTATTTTGTAACGATGCGTTTTCTCTACGTGAAGCTCCCATACTTGAGGTTGATTGTCCGATAGCGGCAAAATTAATAAAAAATATGTATTAACGATGATGCTGTACAACATCACATCGGCGTATCTGGTATAAAGCGCATTTCAGTAATATATACTGTTGTAGCTTCCGATTGCCCAAAGTAAATACCATTAGACTTCTCCTTCACCTTGCATTAGAGCAATTCAAGTGAACCAGCTATCTCTGAATGCTTTATACCGAGTCCCAGATCCATTACAGATCGCTGCCTCGTCCATAATTCTTCTGAGCACAGTAGAGTCATCAGCCATTGTACTGTCATCGCAAGACTGCACTGTTACTCGTGAAAATCATTCATCATACACTAATTTGTTCGTCATTGCGGAAGATCTACTAAGAAGTCTGGGAATGCAGGAGAGACAGACTGATAGACTCGATCTACACGGAGCTCTGGGATAGCTATGTCTGTGAAAGACAATAATATGTCATTGAATTCAGTCGCATCAGACTCATTCTTCAACTGTATTCCCCAAGCTCCCTTACGGTGTGTGATGGAGGGCACTTACGGAAACACTATTCTTCTTCTCGCTTCCCCACTTCAGTTCGTGAATGGTACGTGGGAAGATCGTCTGTAGGTAAATCGCTGTATCAGCTCTAATTTATTTGAATTTTCTCGTCGCAGTCTCTTCGTGAGACGTATGCGGGAAGAAGTAACACACTGCCCAACTATTCTTGGAGTATACGACGGCTCGCTGAAGAGTAACGCCTTGGGATTTTTTATGTCAAACTTGTAACCTCCCCGGAGAATTTTTTAAATAATAATATTATTAAATGTTAATGGACATCATGCTAAACGTAACCTCCCAGCAAATTTTTACAAGACAATAGAAATGTTAATGTGAATAGAGCCAAGTGTGACTTCCCAGCAAAAATAAAAGAAAAGTCTATGATAATGAAAACGAGCCAAATGTTTGCTCCCCACAAAAATTATAGAATAATAATGACCCAAAGGTAAACTCGACACAAAAATTAAGAAATGAAGATTAATCCTTAAACCCACAATAATAGGGCAGCATCGCTGACCTTAGCCCCTGTGCAATAATTAATCTGATAAATTGATTCTGGGAGGAAAAGCATAGGAAATATTGTTTCAATTGGAATGATTCTCTTTTTTAAAAACGATTGCTTTGAAAACAGAATTATTATTGGGGCATTTCTTGAACAAATTAATTACAATTAACATACATTACTTTATCAGATGTGCGCAATGCTGCTTCATTACCTTATTTAACAATATACCTCGTCCCGAACCTTGACCAGAGACCCATGTCGACGCCCGCCGACTCCTCACACATAACTCCGACTGAGTACAACTCGCTCACACATAACTCCGACTGAGTACAACTCGCAACTGCCACTCTCGCACGGTCAAGCGCAGACTAGCAACGATAAACAACTCTCTGGTCAGAGATTCTGTCATGCCTCGCCATCGCTGGTACTGTTTCATAACCCTCCACTGGGGGGGGGGCAAAAATTTGGCAGCGATGGTGAGTCATTTGGACTTGCCATAAGCAACAAATTTTTTTAACTAATTAACTTTTACAATCACAGAATATTCAGATGTAGAACATGAATTAAATGTGGTGCATATGCACCGAGTACAAAACATTTCAGACAATGACAAAAAATATATACAATGAGTACAGAACATATTAGCAAATCAGAAAAATGTGTATACAATTCATATTGATAAATGACAAAAGTGCACACGCACTGAAAAACTCTTTAGCGTTTTCATAACAAATAAACACAATGATTACAAATCACATTGACAAATGACACATGTACTGTAGTGCAAAAAATGTACATACAATGAGTAGAGATCATGTTAGAAAAATGACAAAAGTGCACACGCACTGTAATTCAGAATAGATCAGCAAATCACAAAATGTATATACAATAAGTAGAAATCATGTTAGAAAAATGACAAAAGTGCACACGCACTGTGGTTCAGAATATATCAGCAAATCGAAATGTACATACAATGAGTAGTAATCATGTTAGAAAATAACAAAAGTGCACTCGCACTGTAGTTCGAAAAAAATGTATAGGCCATGAATACAAATGATGTTAGCAAAAAATGATTTTCACTATGTTACAAGAATTAGGATAGGAAAGGGAAGGATTGCATCATGGTTGTAGCACTTTAGGTTGCACGCAGCTGCACTGAAAGTCCATATCTTTCCACAGAAGTACAGACAATCTGAAGTTCTTTTTCCAGAAGTATTTATCAGCGTACCCAAGACACTGAAATGTCGTAGTAATATTCCATGTTATCATTTTGGCAGTACATCAGGTACACCAAACAGTGGGACCATAATAACGTCTCCATCGCTCATGGTGGTGGACAGCATGTCGTGTTAACACCACGCTTTCACAAGGCACACCAACGTAGAATTAGTGCAAAAACCAAATATAGTGCTCCATGATGAAGAGGATATACAGGACAAATGGATATTGCAGTAATTCAGGGTAGTTAGGTCAGAAAGTGGAGGACATTAATTCACAAACTAGTCTTCATTGGGAATTACTTTAGTAGTTTGCGGCATTCATAGCCCAGTTATTGAACATTTCTGTACCATGTATGTAGTATTACAGAAAAATGTTCATTAATTGATTTACAGACAACATTGTCATTGGTCATTTCAATACCATAATCAGTAGCGTTCATTTCCCAGTTACAAAGCATAATCAGTAGCATTCATTTCCTTGTTACAAAGCATTATTAATTAATCATTGGTCATTTAAATACAGTAATCATCTCAATACAGTAATCAGTAGCATTCTTTTCCCTGTTACAAAGCATAATTAGTAGCATTCATTTCCTAGTTACAAAGCATTATTAATCATTGGTCATTTCAATACTGTAATCAGTAGCATTCATTTCCTTGTTACAAAGCATTATTAATTAATCATTGGTCATTTAAATACAGTAATCATATCAATACAGTAATCAGTAGCATTCTTTTCCCAGTTACAAAGCATAATTAGTAGCATTCATTTCTTTGTTACAAAGCATAATTAGTAGTATTCATTTCCTAGTTACAAAGCATAATTAGTAGCATTCATTTCCTAGTTACAAAGCATAATTAGTAGCATTCATTTCCTAGTTACAAAGCATTATTAATCATTGGTCATTTAAATACAGTAATCATCTCAATACAGTAATCAGTAGCGTTCTTTTCCCAGTTACAAAGTAGCATTCATTATTCAAGTGACATATTATTCATAGCTGATCAGCATTACTCAGAACTCTCTTAAACTGGTATCATTATTTGGGACTGGTAATACATTTTTTTGTTAGCAATGCATTGCTTTGGGTAATTATAGGGGAAAGCAAGGAAAAAAGAATTTGCTTCTGGGTTGTTGCTGTAAATGAAAATGTGTAACGTCAATTGTCATGTGTCTGCTGTTGCAAGATTATGAAACAAGTAAAGTATATGTAATCACATTCATAAATGACATAGATTTAATGAACAACTGCTTATAGCTCATTAATTTCATAAATAATTTCTCCTGCAAAAATATATAAAAAAATGGATTATTAATCTGAAAGAAGAAATGCATTTTATGCTGAAAAGTAGTGAACTTCGAATTAACAGGTAGTGAAATGTGTATAAAAATGTGTTCCATAGCTGTCCTTTCCAAAACCTTCCGTCATTATACTATGCAATATAACACCTTCTGTCAAAACGAACTGCAACAAATACTTAAATAACTACATAGCATGAATACATAACTTCCACATTATCCTCATCTGTAAAGAAAAAAAAAACTTCATTATCCATCACTTCATTATCATAACTCCATTATTATCATCACCTGTAAAGAAAAACTTCATTATCCATAGTAGCATATTCTTCATCAATATTCATCAGCATTCATTATCATCTGCAAAAAATCATTTCATTACTCACTACATAACTATTCCTTATCTCTGGCATATTCCATCACTAAAACTAAGATGTGTAGTTCTGTCTGACAGCCTGCATCAATCGCCTTGTATTCTGAAAGAAAAAATTAGTTAAGACTGCTATTCTACGATGTGTATAGTATATTCTTGTTAATGCTTGTTAATCCTGATCCATTTACTCTTCCTCACGAGTTTACATCTTCTTTCGATCATTCCGAAGGTGAAATTCCAATTTCTGTTTAATCTATTTCTTTTACGCATCATTTCTTTCTGAAATTGATGAACAAAGATTAATGTCTTGCATTTACATCATATACTCACTAAATAATGACTGGTTTATGATAACATAATTAAGCAAACAGCATACCGTGACAGAAAACGTAATATGAAAGAAAAAAAATAGACAGTGTTCAAATGCAAAAATGTACACAGAATATCACAATGCAGCAGCAAAAAATGTAAAACAGTCACGATCTTGAGATATCATAGGGCAAAAATGTCAAAGTCAACTGGTGTGTGTTATATCTTAATTATTTCACAGTACGTATGAAAACAATCGTACATACATAAAAATAAATTATGACAAGAAATGTGACCTTCTTTGAGTTCACCTTGTATGTTGTGTAGTTAATAGAGGCGAGAATTAAAGACTTTAATGGAGAGAGAATTTAATAAAATTAATATGTCACTAGATAAAATTGCATAATTATTCATAAGATACGTAAGTTTCTCTGAAAAAAAAATGTGCACAGTCTGATATGTAACGACAAGAAGAGCGACCTGCTAACCTTACCTTGCCGGGCACTTGCCAAGAAAAATATGATAATCATCAATAAGTAGTCACATAAATATAATTGCAGAAGTAGTCATAAATGTGTAAATTCATCTAGAAAAATATGCACGGTCTGATGTGTAACGACAAGAAGAGCGACCTGCTAACCTTACCTTGCCGGGCACTTGCCAAGAAAAAATACGATAATCATCAGTAATTAGTCATGTGAATATAATTGCATAAGTGATCATAAAAATTAGTAAATGGCATCATAGCATGTTAAATCATAAAGTGTCTTCATTCAATAAAGGGTTTAATATTGGAGACATGGTGGTTGCCTTTACTTTTTCTGATTCTCAGAGTTTCGACGTGTACTACATTGGGGTGAGGAATGCTGCGAATCCGATATGGATCTGCGTATAGAAGTTCAAATTTACTGCACTTACCTTTTATTCTGCTGGATAAATAGTGTGTACGTACTAATATCTTCTGTCCAATGTGAAAGTCACGGCGTATACAAACTTGTTTTTGCTGTCTTCTCCGGCGCTCTGCGGCACGTTTCATGTTGTTCAGCGCAATGTTAATTATTTCATGGTGTCGTAGTCGACGAGATGTAGGAAAGTTTACTAATTCTGTAATTTTGTTAGGTGGTTCAACATTTTTCAGAATAACAGACGGAGATAGCATAGTGGATTCATTTGGAATGGAATTAATTACATCTTGGAATGAGAATATGTGTGTCCCAATCAATATGTCTTTTGTGGCAGTATATTCTACACAGTTTACCAATTTCTTTCATTAATCGTTCACAAGGGTTCTAAGAAGCATGGTACTTGGATATACAGATCGGAGAAATGTTTCTTGTTCGTAACATACGTGTCCATATAGCAGAACGCAATTGTGATCCATTGTCAGAAATTACTTTCAACACATGCCCTACATGAAATAGAAAATGCTTTACAAATGCTTTCGAAACGGTTTTAGCAGTAGCTTTGCGTAACGGAGTGAAAGTAACAAATTTTGAAGTGAGTTCAACAGCGACAAAGATGTAGCAGAAACCTCTATTAGTTCTCGGAACTGGACCAAAAATGTCTACAGTGGCCATATGTCTCAATTTAACAGGTGCAATTGGATGTACTAGAGGAATATGTGAAGTTGTGTCTGACTTAGCTTTCTGGCAGATTTTACATGACGCTAAAACTCGTCGTATACGTTTCTACATGTTGGTAAAATAACAGTTCTGTCTCAGTATAAGAAAACATTTTCTGGCTCCGTAATGCGCATAACTTAAATGAGTATACCATATTAATTTGTTAACCAGTTCGTCAGGAATGCATAATAACCAATTGTTGCTGTCAGGATGAGAGCGGCGAAACAGAATGTCATTGTGTACAGTGTAATGGTTTCTAATCGTAACATTATTCTTATCTTGCCAAAGGTGTTTAATTTCTTTCCACACGTTGTCTTTATTCTGCTCTTGTGCTATGTCCTGTAATGACGACGATATAAAATTTTCAAATGCTACTTGTTGAATGTACATAACACTGAAATTTGCTTTGCAGAAGTTGGTTGCGATGTCTTGCTGATTGTTGCTGAGAGAACGAGATAGTGCGTCTGCTACAATATTTTGTGTGCCGGGAATGTGAACAATTGTAAAATTAAATTCCTGTAAGTAAAGCCTCCATCTACTTAGTCTGTCGTGTGAAATTGAGCTGAAAGTAAAAATTGTATAGCTCTATGGTCTGTGTAAACGGTGGTGCGTCTTCCATAAAGAAAGTGCCTAAATCTCGTAAATGCCCATACAACACATAACGTTTCCAGTACTGTAACGGAATAATTTCGTTCAGCAGGAGACAGAATGCGACTTGCAAATGCGATGTTTTTAATTACTGTTGAGCCATCTTCTTCAATTTCCTGGAAAATATGTACGCCTAAAGCGGTGTTAGAACTGTCGGTGGCAATGGAAAAATTTCTGGTAAGATCTGGGTGCGATAAAAGTGGTGCATTCAACAAAGCATGTTTCAGGTTCATAAATTCAGAATGTGCTTGCTTATCCCAAGACCAAATAGTGTTTTTACCTGTCAATTGGCATAATCTAGGTGTGTCTAAAGCAGAGCGATGAATAAATTTACGAAAAAAGTTAATTAATCCCAAAAAGCTGCGTAATTGTTTCTTCGTTGTAGGAACAGTAATGTCACGTAGAGCTTGAAGTTTTTCCGGATCAGGCGCAATGCCTTCTGCTGAAATTACGTGTCCAAGAAATTTTATAGAAGTTTTACCAAAATGCGATTTACTGAGATTAACTGTGAGTCCTTGTGCACGAAAAGTTTGCAACAGTTGTTCAAGAATCAGATTGTGTTCAGTCCAGTTAGCTTCTGCAATAAGAATGTCATCTACGTACGTCGTGATTCTGTCTTTAAGTTCTGTCGGAAGTATTGTATTCAAACCGCGAATAAAAGCTACAGAAGAAATAGTTAAACCGAATGGTAATTTGCAAAATTGATAACAGTCGCCAAAACAGAGAAATGCTGTGTACTTTCTACAGTTCGGATGGAGCTGAATTTGCCAAAATCCCGATTTCAGATCTAATGTAGAATAAATAGCAGTACCGTGAAATTTCTGTAGTAGTTCCTCTAGTGTCTGTGGTCGATCTGTTTCATTAATAATTATGTCATTGATGTGACGTGAATCAAGCACGAGGCGAAGTGAGCCATCTTTTTTCTTAACAATATGTAGCGGGTTTATGTATGGACTAACTGCCGGTTCTATAATTCCTTGGTCGAGCATATCTTGCAACTCTTTTTTAACTTGTTCTCTGTGGATATATGGAATGGGATAATGCTTTGCTTTAAATGTGTCGTGCTGTTTGACTTGAAATTCATACATAAAACCGGACATAGTACCAGGAATGTTGTCAAAAACTGGAGCTTGCTGTAAAAGAATTTTGTGTAGTTGCGTGCGTTCGTCGTCTGTATTTGCACTGCTTTGTTTAACTTTATCAGAAATCATCTGCATTACGTCGTAGTCAGCTTCGTCTGGAGTATTATAGTTATGTACGTACGTATCTGTGAACAATGTGGAATTACAATCTATGTTACGTGATACGGAAATGACCTCTGTGCGATTAATTGTTTGTTCTTCCGTAGATAGTGAGTGCTGAAATTCTAAAGCCAATTGTACATTTTCATCCTTCAACATTAAATAGGAATTCTGAAAATCGATAACTGCGTCGTGTTGTACCAGAAAATTCGTACCTAAAATAACGTCTGTTGTCAATAAAGGAACAATCCAAAAATGTAAGTGAAACGTGTGACCTGCAGTACAAAATGATAAATGTGTCTGTAATTTAACGTCTACTCCTTTACTCGATACTGCTCCTTTCACTTTCATTTTGCCTAATGGTAATGTAGGATACTTATTCTCTTTGTTACACTCGAAAGTTTCTTCATTTATAACTGACATAGGTGATCCGGAGTCGATTACTGCTGAAAATTTCGATGAACCAATTTTAATTTCGATGACAGGGTGTGAAATGGTTCTTTTGAACAGCTGGTCTTTCCTGCAAAAGAGTGTCTCTGATATCGTCAAAAGTAATTACATTTTCGTGAACAACATTCTGCGTCTCTAAAGTAGTGCTTGTGTTACTGGAAGATGCGACCTGTACAGTATCTAGTCAGATTCTATCTGACGTGCTATTATTTTCTGGAGGATGTTGTGGCATTTCGATTATTTGAACTGTTCTGTTATTTCTTCCAGACGTATTACGCTCTGGATGATACCTACTGTCGGGTTGATTCATGAGAATATGTTGTTGCTGATCATTTTGCTGCTCGTAAGACCGACTGTTATTATACGTACGCTGATAATTGTGCTCATTGTTTTTACGTCTGTCGTGATAGTCATTCCTATACGGTGCATTGCGATAGGAATTGAAGTACTGTGTTTTCTGCACGTAGTTATTTCCTTGCTGCCGTGCGTTACTATTTGTTGGAGCTGAGACTATACGTGCACGCGGCGAAACATTAAAGTTAGGTTGACCTTGTGCATTACATTGTTGACTAGGTATGCTAACTGGCTGGTTTTGTTGCTGTTGTTGTGAAAAACGTCTATTGTTACTCAAATGTGGTTCTTCTTGCTGATAATTTTCTCGATACTGATAATCAAAATTTTGTCTACTATTAAAGTTCTGGTGGTTGTCGTTCCTAAAGCGTCTGTTACCTTTACTATTGAAATTACGTGGTTGACCGTAATTACTGTAAGTCTGCTGGCCTTGGTTGTTCTATGAAAAATTTTTGTTTACAAAAGAATAATCTGATTGCTGCACTTCTAAAAGCTGCAGCAGATCCCTGAATGCCGAAATATTTTCATTTTGCTGACCCGTTAAAAGAGAAACACGTAATGATCGTGGTAATTTAGAGATACATAGTTGAATAAGTGCAGATTCACTATATGGTTCACTTAGGTACTGGTTTTGTTGAACCATGTGTTCAAAAAATTGCGTGACAGTGGAAAAATACGAGTTCTCACAATTTGGTAAACTAATTAACTGATCTTTAATTCCACGCTGTGTCGTCTTCGACCAATACGCTGACAGAAAAGCATTCTGAAATTCTTCTACTGAATAACATTGTCTCGCGATCGGTCTCATACGAGTTGCTGGTTCGCCTTCCAAAAAACTACAAATAAATTCAAGTTTGTGCGTTACGGGCCAAGTCGGAGGAAAAGCAAAGCTAAATTGTTGTATCCAATCTAGTGGGTGAATCTGTGTTCTGTCATTTTTAAATACTTTAAATTTTCTCACTGACAGAAAATGTTTGTAATAAAAATTGTTGTCTCTGTATGTTGGAACAGGTTCAGCATTGTATGGGAATCTGTTGAACTGAGGCTGTTCGGAATCTAAGTCCCGTACTCTCTGTAGATTACCTAAATTATACGCACTGCGTGAGTCTGACAATTGTTCGCAAAGTGGCGTCTGCTGTGATGTGTTATTAACTGAAATATTTTTTCTCTCTGTTACCTCTTGCTGTAAACTTGACAATTTTCTACGCAATGTGTTATTAGACGAATCGATCTCATTGATTGTCTGCTGTAAATTTTGGAATTCAGGTGTTTGGTTAAACAAAATCGGTGCAGTATCGTCTGATTTGTTGTCATTATTACTTTCGATAACATCTATACGACTGGCCAATTCATCACATTTTTCAGTCAGTATTTTTACCTGATCATCGGTTTTAGTGTCAGAAGCATTAATCTGTTTTTGTAATTTACGTGTGGTTTCGTTCAATTTTTTAACGTCAGCTTTGACGACATTGAAATCCTGTGCTAGTTCTAATTGTTCGAATCTGTCTGTCACTGTCTGAATATCTGCTGTGTGTGTATCTGTTTTTGATTTAAGATCGGAAATTTCATCACATAATTCTGTGTTCAACTGTTCGATGGTATTAATTTTGTCCGATACTGTAGCAATATTGTTGTCTACATATGTTTTTGCCTTCGCAAACATTTTATGTTTGTCTTCTTGTCTCTGAGCAGTGATTGTTTCCATGACTTGACGTTTTACTTTATTCTGATCCTGTATAAATTTGCGGAAACGCGTATCACTGTTTTGTATGTGGTGATTAAAACGTTCGTCAATCTGAGTGTTCTGTTGGTCGAATTACGCGTCTATCTTTGCATCCATTGTACGCGAAAGTTCTGCTGTCATTAATTTGAACTCGTCGCATAATTGTGTAGCCTTTTCAGAGCATTGTTTACCGGCTGCGCTGATTTCCTCTCTAAGTGTTTCTGTTGTAGCTGTTTGCATATCCCTTAATTCTTGAGCAACAGATCTAATTTCTTCGCTACTTTTCCTAGCACGAGCCTCAATTTCTTCGCGTAACTGTTCTTTAGTATCATGACACTGCGCGGCAACGGCTTTAATCTGTTCACTAAGCTGTCTCGAATTGTTGTCTAATTTTTCATTTAACTGTCTGGAATTGTTGTCTTATTTTTCATTAAGCTGTTGTTTGAGATTTTCGTTATTTTCATTAAGCTGTTGTTTGAGATCTTCTTTAAGTTGTTTGGAATTGTTGTCTAATGTTTCATTAAGCTCTTGTTTGGGATCTTCTTTAAGTTGTTTGGAATTTTCATTCTGTTGTTTAGAATTGTTATCTAGTTTTTCATTAAATTGTTTAAAAAATGCAATAATTTGATCCAACCAAATATTACCTACTCCATTCTCTGTTCTGTTTGATGGTGTATCTGCAATTGTCGCGTTTTGTGTGACCATTTGGTCATTCTGTAATTTACAAAAAGGTTTGCCAGTCGGATGTACACTGTCAGTCACTATTTCAGAGTTAAATAAATCCGTCCTACTTTGTGTATCCTGTTCATTTTCATTAGAAAAATTCGTTTGTTCGTTACGTGAATTTTGCAAACCGGTTGTGTTAAGCTGGGCAGCGCTCATTGCAAAAGAATGCCCCGCGTCATCAATTGTCGTCAAATTAACAGAGGACACAATTGAATTCGTCTGTTCATCACTAAGACCAAAATCATTATTAGTGGTCGGTACGTACTGATTGTCACTAAATGGAGGATTGTCATCATTACATTGCGTGTCACAATTACTATCGGTCAAGTTGTTTAATTCGGTTATTTCACTCATTATACTTCGCGATGCACTATTCACAGTCTTTCGCGGCATTTTTACAATAGTCACAATTATTCACAAATGAAATAAGCACAATGCAAAAAGCAACAAACACAAATACAACAGAGAGCAACGAATTGCCGATGATCTGTGGAAGAAAGTCACAAAATTAGTAAAAGCGTTGCGTCAAATGCTAATTATATTTTAGTAAATAAGAGCAGATCTGACTACTTTTCAGAAGATTCTCAAAGAAATACGATCCTGGACCGGATGTCGCCAAGTGTAACCTCCCCGGAGAATTTTTTAAATAATAATATTATTAAATGTTAATGGACATCATGCTAAACGCAACCTCCCAGCAAATTTTTTACAAGACAATAGAAATGTTAATGTGAATAGGGCCAAGTGTGACTTCCCAGCAAAAATAAAAGAAAAGTCTATGATAATGAAAACGAGCCAAATGTTTGCTCCCCACAAAAATTATAGAATAATAATGACCCAAAGGTAAACTCGACACAAAAATTAAGAAATGAAGATTAATCCTTAAACCCGCAATAATAGGGCAGCATCGCTGACCTTAGCCCATGTGCAATAATTAATCTGATAAATTGATTCTGGGAGGAAAAGCATAGGAAATATTGTTTCAATTGGAATGATTCTTTTTTTAAAAAACGGTTGCTTTGAAAACAGAATTATTATTGGGGCATTTTTTGAACAAATTAATTACAATTAACATACATTACATTATCAGATGTGCGCAATGCTGCTTCATTACCTTATTTAACAATATAACTCGTCCCGAACCTTGACCAGAGACCCATGTCGACGCCCGCCGACTCCTCACACATAACTCCGACTGAGTACAATTCGCAACTGCCACTCTCGCGCGGTCAAGCGCAGACTAGCAACGATAAACAACTCTCTGGTCAGAGATTCTGTCATGCCTCGCCATCGCTGGTACTGTTTCAAACTCTTAAGGCTTTTTAAATAAAACAAACGCTATTATTATACTACATCTTTATTCTTCATATCTACATATTTGCAGCCCTTTGCCGCTAAGAGAGCTCCGGACTGTATCGTGCAACACGGTGGTGTGAAACATGACTATGTCGGTGAGTGAAAAACAGCGTGCTGTAATCGAGTTTATAACCGCAGAAAACTTCGTCCACACATGGAGCACCCTCTCCTACAGCAAGGCAATGACGAATCACATACGAGCACTTCAACATTTGAAACAATTCGACACCTTGGCTTCTCTGTCACCTACCATCCTCCTTACAAAAATGGTTCAAATGGCTCTGAGCACTATGGGACTTAACATCTGAGGTCATCAGTCCCCTAGAACTTAGAATTACTTAAACCTAACTAACCTAAGGACATCAAACGCATCCATGCCCGAGGCAGGATTCGAACCTGCGACCGTAGCGGTCGCGCGGTTCCGGACTGAAGCGCCTAGAACCGCTTGGCCATCGTGGCCGACCCTTTTTACAATCCTGACGGCCCCATCCGATTATGATCTGTTTCCAAAAACCACTCGAAGACTTCACTTTGATAGTGATGAAGCGGCACAAGCAGAGGTGAGGTTTTGATTCCGTCAACAATGTCAAACATTGTAGAGTGACGGTATCAGGAAACTGGTCACTCATTGTGAGAAATGTGTTCGTCGCTGGAGTGACTACGTTGAGAAATAAATATGTAGACATGAAGAAATAAGATATAGAAATTTAATAACGATTCTTTTATTTAAAAAGCAGGAAGCTTTCACGTAATAAATAGTAGGTATTACTTTTCAACACCTCCTGTACATTCTCATAATTTCAACGGCAATCCTCTTTGTGGACTCTCTTGTAGCGTTGTTGAGCATATGCGTAACTGTCCCGCGACGACTACGCGACCCCGTAACGGAACACGGCACCTTTCGTTGGATTTTCTCTAGCTCTCCAATTAACCAAATTTCGTAAGAGTCCTAGACTGTGGAACAATGCTCAAAAATCAGTTTAACACCTAGTTTGTACGCCACTTCATTATCTGATGAATTACATTTCCCTGTGATTCTCCCAGTGAATCTAAGCCTGGAATGTGCTTCTCCTACTATTTTTTTATGTGGTCAATCCACTTCAGATCGTTCACGATGATTATTACTACAGTACGATTCACGAACAATCGCGAGTAGCGCAGGTCGTCGCACAGACGGAGATGGCAGTGCTGGCGGGTCCAAGCGACGGTTGCGATAAGCGCAGACACATGCTTTGCGGTTGAAGAAAGCATGGACCGTGCAAATTATGTCTCTCGCTTATCATCACCATCAGCGATGACAACTCACAACAAATGGAATAAAAATTAACTAAATAACTCGCAATGATCACGCTCGCATTGGTTATGACATTCACAGTAGAGCACTCAGAACGCTATTGAACGTTTACTGGCTGTCGGAGAATGCGTGAAGTAGGTGCGCAGAACAAGCCCAAACTTAACCGCTGTCGTTCCTGATTCCAGCTATAGGTATTTTTTGGTACGAGGGACATTCAGTAAGTTACGCAACATTTTTTTCTGAATATGGGTTGATTTTATTCAGGATTCTAATTCACCATATTATTGCCGACTCTTTCGGTCACAAATCCCTAGTTTTCAACACAGTCTCCGTTCAATGCGACGGCCTTACGCCACCTTATTGGGAGGGTCCGTACACCGGCACAATACCACTCTACTGCTTGACGTCAGAACCCACGTCTTGCTGCATCAATGACCTCCCCGTCATTCACACACTGCTTCCCACAGAGGACACCCTTCTCTGGGCCAAACAAATGGAAGTCGGAAGGTGCGAGATCCAGGCTGTAAGGTGGATGAGGAAGAATGGTCCACCGAAGTTTTGTGAGCTCGTCCCGCATGCACAGGCTTCTGTGAGGCCTTGCGTTGTCATGGAGAAGGAGAATTTCATTTACATTTTTGTGGCGACAGACACGCTTCAGTCCTTTTTTCAATTTCCTGAGAGAAGCACAATACGCTTCCGAGTTGATCGCTGCACCATGAGGGAGGACATGAAACAGAATAACACCTCCAGAGTCCCAGAAGACCGTCGCATGACTTTACCAACTGAGGGTGTGCTTTTAAACTTTTTCTTCAGAGGAAAGGTGGTGTGGCACCACTCCACGGATTGCCGTTTTGTTTCCAGTCCGAAGTAATGAGTCCATGTTTAATCACCTGTGACGACCAGCCTCGTAACGCGAATCAGTCCCACACAGATGATCCTTCATTGCTCTTTATGGTCTTCTGTTAGGTAGTGAAGAACCCAGCGGGCACACACTTTTGATTACCCCTACTTGTGAGCAAATGTGTAAGCAATACCAACAGAGACGTCCTGTTGTGCACCGATCTGTTTGATTGTGATCTGTCGATCACCTCGTATGAGTGTCCGCACGTTCCAAGGTTGCAAGAATCACAGGTGTGTGCGGTCGGCTGGCACGCCGGAAATCGGACATACTTGCGCCACTTTGTTGCGACGATGACAGACACCTCGCCCAACGAATCACCTTGCTTTCGTTCACTGCCAGGTCTCCATAGACATTCTGCAAGCGCCTTTGAATATCTGCGGTGCTGTGTTTCTCCGCCAAAAGGAACTGAATGACAGCTCTCTGCTTGAGACGCACCTCCGTTACAGACGGTATTTTGAAGGCTACGCATAGCGCCGTCACATACCGGAAATTGATGTAACTACAGGGGGTGAAGATGGAATATTCCACGATGTCCAACAACAAACTGCGCATTTTTTAACTCTTTCGGATCTGAATTTTTTCTACAGGAAGGAAAATTTTTCTTTATTTGGTAATGCTCTTAGGTGATTTTTTAATGATTTTAGATGCAATATTTATATGAAAATATGTATCCGTTTTAAAAAAGTAATTTGTACACTTGCTATCATTTTATGGAGTAAAATAACTAGTTACGAAATATACTCTATTTTGATAAACAATAAAATGATCATTCAATTTTACCATGCAAAATAACAATGACAATATTCAATTATATGTGAAATAAAATCGAACCAACCACATCCGTGTATTCTGATGGCCACGAGCTGTAGCGCACTGCTACATTGACTTCCTAATATTTTCATAATGCGCAGCAGTTAGCAGCACTTGCGCTTGATGAAAAGGCTGAACATTCACAAATGTGTACCTCAGTTTTCCATTAGTAAGACATACTTCCGTTGCAGCTAAGATAACGGCCAAAACATAATGTATACAATAGTAGCCAGAGGATGAACCATGGACCTTGCCGTTGGTGGGGAGGCTTGCGTGCCTCAGCGATACAGGTAGCCGTACCGTAGGTGCAACCACAACGGAGGGGTATCTGTTGAGAGGCCAGACAAACGTGTGGTACCTGAAGAGGGGCAGCAGCCTTTTCAGTAGTTGCAGGTGCAACAGTCTGGATGATTAACTGATCCGGCCTTGTAACACTAACCAAAACGGCCTTCCTGTGCTGGTACTGCGAAAGGTTGAAAGCAAGGGGAAACTACAGCCGTAATTTTTCCCGAGGGCATGCAGCTTTACTGTGTGCTTAAATGATGATGGCGTCCTCTAGGGTAAAATATTCCCCCGTTCGGATCTCCGGGCGGGGACTACTCAAGAGGACGTCGTTATCAGGAGAAAGAAAACTGGCGTTCTACGGATCGGTGCGTGGAATGTCAGATCCCTTAATCGGGCAGGTAGGTTAGAAAATTTAAAAAGGGAAATGGATAGGTTAAAGTTAGATATAGTGGGAATTAGTGAAGTTCGGTGGCAGGAGGAACAAGACTTTAGGTCAGGTGAATACAGGGTTATAAACACAAAATCCAGTAGGGGTAACGAGGAGTCGGTTTAATAAAGAATAAAAAATTGGAGTGCGGGTAAGCTACTATAAACAGCATAGTGAACGCATTATTGTGACCAAGATAGACACGAAGCCCACGCCTACTACAGTAGTACAAGTTTATATGCCAACTAGCTCTGCCGATGACGAAGAAATTGAAGAAATGTATGATGAAATAAAAGAAGGGAGACGAAAATTTAATAGTCATGGGTGACTGGAATTCGGTAGTAGGAAAAGGAAGAGACGAAACGTAGTAGGTGACTATGGATTGGGGGTAAGAAATGAAAGAGGAAGCCTCCTGGTAGAATTTTGCACAGAGCACAACTTAATCATAGCTAACACTTGGTTCAAGAATCACGAAAGAAGGTTGTATACATGGAAGAAGCCTGGAGATACTGACAGGTTTCAGATAGATTATATAATGGTAAGACAGAGATTTAGGAACCAGGTTCTAAATTGTAAGACATTTCCAGGGGTAGATGTGGACTCTGCCCACAATCTATTGGTTATGAACTGTAGATTAAAACTGAACAAACTGCAAAAAGTTGGGAATTTAAGGAGATGAGACCTGGATAAACTGACTAAACCAGAGGTTGTACAGAGTTTCAGGGAGAGCATAAGGGAACAATTGACAGGAATTGGGAAACGAAATACAGTAGAAGAAGAATAGGTAGCTTTGAGGGATGAAGTAGTGAAGGCAGCAGAGGATCAATAGGGCTAGTAGAAATCCTTGGGTAACAGAAGAAATACTGAATTTACTTGATGAAAGGAGAAAATATAAAAATGCAGTAAATGAAACAGGCAAAAAGGAATACAAACGTCTCAAAAACGAGATCGACAGGAAGTGCAAAATGGCTAAGCAGACATGGCTAGAGGACAAATGTAAGGATGTAGAGGCTTATATCAGGAGGGGTAAGATAGATACTGCCTACAGGAAAATTAAAGATACCTTTGGAGAAAAGAGAATCACTTGTATGAATATTAAGTACTCAGATGGAATCCCAGTTCTAAGCAAAGAAGGGAAAGCATGAAGATGGACGGAGTATATAGAGGGTCTACACAAGGGCGATGTACTTGAGGTCAATATTATGGAAATGGAAGAGGATGTAGATGAAGATGAAATGGGAGATATGATTCTGCGTGAAGAGTTTGACAGAGCACTGAAAGACCTGAATCGAAACAAGGCCCCGGGAGTAGACAACATTCCCTTAGAACTACTGACAGCCTTGGGAGAGCCAGTTCTGACAAAGCTGTACCATCTGGTGAGCAAGATGTATGAGACAGGTGAAATACCCTCAGATTTCAAGAAGAATGTAATAATTCCAATCCCAAAGAAAGCAGGTGTTGACAGATGTGAAAATTACCGAACTATCAGTTTAATAAGTCATTGCTGCAAAATACTAACGTGAATTCTTTACAGACGAATGGAAAAACTAGTAGAAGCCGACCTTTGAGAAGATCAGTTTGGATTCCGTAAAAATATTGGAACACGTGAGGCAATACTGACCCTACGACTTATCTTAGAAGCTAGATTAAGGAAAGGCAAACCTAAGTTTCTAGCATTTGTAGACTTAGAGAAAGCTTTTGACAATGTTGACTGGAATACTCTCAAATTCTGAAGGTGGCAGGGGTAAAATACAGTGAACGAAATCTATTTACAATTTGTACAGAAACCAGATGGCAGTTATATGAGTCGAGGGACGTCAAAGGGAAGCAGTGGTTGGGAAGGGAGTGATACAGGGTTGTAGCCTCTCCCCGATGTTATTCAATCTCTATATCGAGCAAGCAGTGAAGGAAACAAAAGAAAAATTCGGGGTAGGTATTAAAATCAATGGAGAAGAAATAAAAACTTTGAGGTTCGCCAATGACATTGTAATTCTGTCTGAGACAGCAAAGGACTTGGAAGAGCAGTTGAATGGAATGGACAGTGTCTTGAAGGAAGGATATAAGATGAACATCAACAAAAGCAAAACGAGGATAATGGAATGTAGTCGAATTAAGTTGGTTGATGCTGAGGGAATTAGATTAGGAAATGAGACACTTAAAGTAGTAAAGGAGTTTTGCTATTTGGGGAGCAAAATAACTGATGATGGTCGAAGTAGAGAGGATATAAAATGTAGACTGGCAATGGCAAGGAAAGCGTTTTTGAAGAAGAGAAATTTGTTAACATCGAGTATAGATTTAAGTGTCAGGAAGTCATTTCTGAAAGTATTTGTATGGAGTGTAGCCATGTATGGAAGTGAAACATGGACGATAAATAGTTTAGACAAGAAGAGAATAGAAGCTTTCGAAATGTGGTGCTACAGAAGAATGCTGAAGTTTAGATGGGTAGATCACATAACTAATGAGGAGGTACTGAATAGAATTGGGGAGAAGAGAAGTTTGTGGCACAACTTGACTAGAAGAAGGGATCGGTTGGTAGGACATGTTCTGAGGCATCAAGGGATCGCCAATTTAGTATTGGAGGGCAGCGTGGAGGGTAAAAATCGTAGAGGGAGACCAAGAGATGAATACACCAAGCAGATTCAGAAGGACGTAGGTTGCAGTAGGTACTGGGATATGAAGAAGCTTGCACAGAATAGAGTAGCATGGAGAGCTGCATCAAACCAGTCTCAGGACTGAAGACCACAACAACAACAACAACAACATTGAACGCCCCTCGTAGTTATTGTTTCCAGTAAAGTGCTGTCAAGAGTGGGTCTCTTGGCCTTTTTATGGCAGTCCGTAACATCTATTGATGTTTAGAGTCAGACGCCAGTCCCTGTACCAATGGTCGCTCCTTTGCAGGTCTTCTTGCATTCGCTGCAGTATTACAGCAATGCAACCTTGATCTACCTGGAAGCTGCAAATTAAACGAACACTTTGGCTAAGAGTTTGATACATGTAAGAGTACGGCTGACGCAATGGTGTGAACGTGGCAGACGCGCCTGCACGGACAGCAGCGAGGTGCGGGCGCTGCGCGAGTGCCACTACCTGCTGTGCGAGGTGGCCGGCATGGTCGGCTGCCGCCAACGCCCGCTGGTCTATCTGCTGCTCGCCGCCGCAGCCGCCTCAATGACGCGGGGCGCCGCAGCGGTCGTTCTGGCGTACACCGTCGACGACTTCAGCAAGGTTAGTTCTGACTCACGTAAAGAGTCAACATTTTGCTCTCGAGATTTAAGAGAACGTGGACGTGACAGGGAGTATTTTCACTCCAAACTTTGAAAGTACATTACTATTAACCGCTACACTTACGAAGTTGAAGTTTTATACCAGTATCAACGGCACTAGCTAAAGCGGTACAATGAAAAGTATTCAATTGTCTATTTAGTTTAACTAACACAACAATTTGTTGACGAGACGAATTTAGTTTCCGGTAATATTGAGAGGTTCCATGTCCTCTTTTGCATGTCCCCTCTCATTTTCATCAATTTTATTAATGTTCTTTTTAGTCCACGGGACACATTGACTCCTCCACGAAGTCATTAGGGCCAAGATCTACCTAGTGGGCTAAACGAAAGATGAAATCGCAAAAATCTAAGGTTGTGGGAATAGCTAGCACTGAAACGAACTACGATTTTTATTGAATTACATAATTTTGATTGGTGGACGTACCTGATCGAAATTCTGGCGAATTTCACCAACAAAAAAGTATGTCACTGCACATTCTTCACGAAAGCGTCCTGCAAAGTTAACGAAATCTCAAAATCATTGTTAGCAACACTATTATTGCAAGATGTAACAGAGGTAGAGTATGTCAACGCATTGTTACTTCAAGCGGTGCAACAATAAGTTTAGTTACGTAGTCTTGTAGCGAGTAGCAGAGCCAGAGCATATATTTGATAGTTCTGTTGCGTGATTGTGTCTATGTCGCGAGTGTCTCACGAGTTTTTTAGTGTTTTATGCTCTGTACTAGTAGGTGAGACGACGAAGTGTGGGACAATTCAAAGTTTGAATTCGAAGAGACAGTATAGGTACCACCTCAAATACACTCCTGGAAATGGAAAAAAGAACACATTGACACCGGTGTGTCAGACCCACCATACTTGCTCCGGACACTGCGAGAGGGCTGTACAAGCAATGATCACACGCACGGCACAGCGGACACACCAGGAACCGCGGTGTTGGCCGTCGAATGGCGCTAGCTGCGCAGCATTTGTGCACCGCCGCCGTCAGTGTCAGCCAGTTTGCCGTGGCATACGGAGCTCCATCGCAGTCTTTAACACTGGTAGCATGCCGCGACAGCGTGGACGTGAACCGTATGCGCAGTTGACGGACTTTGAGCGAGGGCGTATAGTGGGCATGCGGGAGGCCGGGTGGACGTACCGCCGAATTGCTCAACACGTGGGGCGTGAGGTCTCCACAGTACATCGATGTTGTCGCCAGTGGTCGGCGGAAGGTGCACGCGCCCGTCGACCTGGGACCGGACCGCAGCGACCCACGGATGCACGCCAAGACCGTAGGATCCTACGCAGTGCCGTAGGGGACCGCACCGCCACTTCCCAGCAAATTAGGGACACTGTTGCTCCTGGGGTATCGGCGAGGACCATTCGCAACCGTCTCCATGAAGCTGGGCTACAGTCCCGCACACTGTTAGGCCGTCTTCCGCTCACGCCCCAACATCGTGCAGCCCGCCTCCAGTGGTGTCGCGACAGGCGTGAATGGAGGGACGAATGGAGACGTGTCGTCTTCAGCGATGAGAGTCGCTTCTGCCTTGGTGCCAATGATGGTCGTATGCGTGTTTGGCGCCGTACAGGTGAGCGCCACAATCAGGACTGCATACGACCGAGGCACACAGGGCCAACACCCGGCATCATGGTGTGGGGAGCGATCTCCTACACTGGCCGTACACCACTGGTGATCGTCGAGGGGACACTGAATAGTGCAAGGTACATCCAAACCGTCATCGAACCCATCGTTCTACCATTCCTAGACCGGCAAGGGAACTTGCTGTTCCAACAGGACAATGCACGTCCGCATGCATCCCGTGCCACCCAACGTGCTCTAGAAGGTGTAAGTCAACTACCCTGGCCAGCAAGATCTCCGGATCTGTCCCCCATTGAGCATGTTTGGGACTGGATGAAGCGTCGTCTCACGCGGTCTGCACGTCCAGCACGAACGCTGGTCCAACTGAGGCGCCAGGTGGAAATGGCATGGCAAGCCGTTCCACAGGACTACATTCAGCATCTCTACGATCGTCTCCTTGGGAGAATAGCAGCCTGCATTGCTGCGAAAGGTGGATATACACTGTACTAGTGCCGACATTGTGCATGCTCTGTTGTCTGTGTCTATGTGCCTGTGGTTCTGTCAGTGTGATCATGTGATGTATCTGACCCCAGGAATGTGTCAATAAAGTTTCCCCTTCCTGGGACAATGAATTCACGGTGTTCTTATTTCAATTTCCAGGAGTGTATTTGGCGGGCCGGATGCCGGAGATGTCCGACCAGCTAACACGGGCCGGTTTGCCGGCCTTCGTGGGCCTGTTTCGGCCCGCGCGCCGTAGTTTGGAGACCCCTGTTCTGTGTCATTGCACGGTAGTAACAGACCGAATAAGGTTATTGTAATGAGAGTATTTGTACTGAGTACTCAAAGAACTACTTTTCACTTGATTCCCATGCATGCTGGTTTAGTTCCATGGGTGGCCTGTGCAAGCATCGGAGGACGCGGCACACGGCATTTCCGGTTGGAGGCTGCACTTCCCTGAATTCTGTGGGGTTCGTACAATAGGCTTAAGCGCTTGGCGGAACGACTGACGTCGGTCGAATTTCGCCTATTGTATGCAGGGCGAAACGACCTGCGAGACGTCTGAGTGTCGCTATAGTTTATGTGTTTACCATTCTGGTGCGTCCGGTACGAAGATTCCTGGCACCGACTGACTGAATTATCCTCTTGATTCTAAGAATACTTGTGTACTGTGCCCTGATGGGTGCGACTGTCTGGCACTGCATGGCTGGTGGTCTAGGCAGGTTGTTTTCGTAGCCGGTCAAACGACAAGTTCAGTGCCCTCAGCTGAATAGTAGAGGCATGATTGGCCAACTTAAACTGAGGCTAGCTGACGTCATAAACCCTACTCGAAATTGGAGGGAACGGTCGCTATTCGCGCTAATTATGCTCTGAGACAGTGTGGGGGAATTTTGGAATCAGAACTGAATGCTGATTCGCAGTTTTGAGGAGAGTAGGGAGTAGAGCAATGTTGGCTTCGCTCTTGCGTTGCGCGGGCAGAGAGATTTCGGGATCTGATCTTCATTGGAGTCGGATGGGCTTGCCACTTGGTCGCTCGTTTTCGGTAGAACTTAGAATTCTCCGACAGCCTTCGCGGCCAAGGGCTGGCACAGAGTCGCTGCACGGCAGAAGTCGGCGCCTACATCATCAGGACGCTGCCTACCGACGACGTGCTGCAGATTTCAGTATTGGTACAGTATTTTGCGGCTCCGGCATTGTAGGACCTATCATTTTTATACTGAATCCCTCAGCAGCAAGCGCGCTCACTTTGCTACAAGTCCACCTTGCTTGTTTCTCCGTGTGATCCCATTTGAGCTCTCACTACTAATTACGATACTGCTATATAGTCGGGAGATTAATATTTGATTCATTAGGATCTCCAGTCATTATCGTCAATCTATTGCATCACAGAGAGTAGGAGCCCCTTGTTCTTGAGCCAACTCTTATTCTCATAATATTTCAGTATACCCTATCCTTTAACTTACTGTGTGTAGACAATCATGTGCATTTATGTCCTAATGTATAATAAATCTCATTGTAATATTTAATCCGCATATCATTACGTAGATATAGGCAGAATCCCATTTCCTGTTGTTTATTATGATAAAGTTCTCTTTTTCTGAGTAGATTACAAGTTTTATTAAATTATTGTGACTGTGCACTCCTTATTTTACCAATTAGCAGGGTCCACCATCATTTCCTTTCGTTACCGTTGTGCTCACAATTAATTAGCTGGTAAATAAGGAGGGGGTCGAGTGCATGTCTCGTTCTCATGCGAAATTCGTCTGAATTAATGAGGTACAAACTCTTCTCCACCCCGGCACCTCGCAATATTATCGGAGCGTGGAATCAGGCGGGAAGATTAGAGAATTCAGAAAGGAGAATAAATAGGTTGAAGTCAGATATAGTGAGAATTAGATAAGTGCGGTGTCAGGAGGAACAAGACATCTGGTGAGGTGAGTAAAGGGCGTAACAAAAAAGTATGGACAAACTTTCAGGAACCTTCACATGCAGAGAAAGAAAATGTGCCACCATGCCACCATCACAATGGGTCCAGAAACGCTTTATTTCCACTTCTATTCATAATCATATTAGTAATGGAAACACACATAAAAAGAACACACCAGAATTACATCAAATATTTTCTTACATGAAACATTCAAAATACGCTCTTGGCTGCAGCACGACATTTTCCTAGACGTAATGTTCAAAATGCCCTCGGTTAGCAGTGATACATGCATCAACCCGCCTGCATTGACAGTGGAATTCCAGGCAAGCAGTTTTACATATTTATTGTCTTCCTTAAACCATTTTACATAAGTGTGAGGTGTAACAAAACGTAGGGATATGAAATGGACTGAACACAGACTTTCAGTCGTAGCTAAGGCACGTGCCAGAGTCCGGATCATTGGCAAGATACTGAGGAAATGAAGTCAGTGTACAAAAGGAGACTGCTTACAAACTACATCAAATTAATAAAGATCAAGTGACCTCAGCAGAAATACCAGATGACGACATTGATCCAGACATATTTAAAGCGGTCACAAAAAATATGTTTTTTTTTAATTTATCCATGTTATATGGATGTTGTTCGAGGTCTGCGATTGTATTATAAGATTATGCGAAATGATTTATACTGCAGCAGTCACTTTTTACTAGTATTTTATTAGCACAATGCATTTTGGCAGCATGCTGCCATCATCAGGTGCATTATACAGTTACTTATACATCAGCTGATAGGTTATGTACATTAGCCGTGTGTGCCAGTGGGGCTAAGAATCGAAAAATAAACCTGTGTGGAAGGATAAATCTGTTACAGTGTGTACATTATGTGAATAGCATGATTACGTAATATATTAATACGCTTACTTATATTTCTATTGGCAATTTCATTTTCTGGCACACATGGCACAGTAACAGCTGATGGATAAGTAACTGTATAATGCTCCTGATGATGGCAGCATGCTGCTGAAATGCATTGTGCTAATAAAAAATTAGTAAAAAGTGACTGCAGCAGTATAAATTATTCCACATAAAAATATGATTCATGGTCCATGTAGCCTACTCAACAACAATTCGCCATATATATCAAAGAGTAAAAGCGCAAAACGTTACCCAAGAGATTTACTTCCAGAGAGTATCGCTGGCGGTGGCAAACATTTTACCGTTGACAATCAACTGAAGATGGCGGGGAACACATCAGTTTCAAAGCACAGTACGAGCCAGTTATGGTGAAGTCGATAATCGTTGGTTTATACCGTATTCAAAGTTACTCTCGAATATGTACGAAGCACACGTCAATGTCGGGTGCTATTCGGTGAAATAGATCAAGTACATTTGCAAAAAGTCAACAAAGGAAGCGATATGGCAGTTTTTTTTTTTTAAGAGGTGGAGCCCCTCCACGCCCACACCGGCATGATGGCCAACACAAAAGGTCTACTGCCATCTCTGCATAAGGGTTAGTATTCACTGAAGTGAGGTGTCGCAGGATGTGGGAACTGCGATGTTTGCGTACGTCTGGTTAGGATTAACCATTAATACGCGCTCATCTGGAGATAGATTGGTCGAAATCTGACGAAGGGTAGCGGTTTGAAGGGCAGAGGAAAAAAAGTGCCAAGGCAAGAGCCAAGGGAAAAAAACCTCTGCGAAAGTTAGGTCGGGTGGTAAGAGCAGAAGCGGTTGTCTTGCTGCCTGCGATAGGTTGTGCAAGGATAGGCTTTGTTAGTAGTGGGTATCATGCATGTCGATACCTTGACGTTGTGCGTTTGTGCTGCTCGGCGGCTGGCGCTGGGTGCTGGTACAGAGTCCTCGTTCAGCGTCAGCAATCTGCAACAGTTAGGTTTGTTATCGATCTTGTGTCCGATAGGTCATATACCGGAGGCACAGTGTGAGGGAATGTTGGCAGATTGTTTGTGCGTCTGTGGGCGAGCTCATCGGTGTCCCTGCTGTGGCCTGTTGGTCGGCTCTAATAGCAGCTGGTAGTGGCCAGTCAGTGTTGCTGATATGCAGGGGTTTGCCGACGTTTGTCGCTGTTTGCGTATGTTAGTTTACCATAGGTGGCTATGCCCCAGCTAGCAGTGTCTTTGGTCGCTTGTGCTTCCACCTGTGGTTGTGATTTTTTGGAGTGGAAATGCAACAGTACCTATCAGTAAAATCGATCAGTTGTTTGTCGAGCTGCGGTCATGTGTCAAATAGTTTTATCTTGTGACTTCGGTTTTATATATCTGATGGAATAGAATGACCATGAGAGCAGTTGTTTTTTATTTTCTATTTCTGCGACAATGATTTTATATGAGCTGATCTGCCTCATGTATCGTTTATATCCAAATAATTTATAAATGTTAAGCTACATTCAGGTCCGATTATGGCACCTTTACTGTGTTGAAACCGGTCATCCAATAAACAGTATTTAAGCGATCTTGACTTTTGAATTATTTCTCGATCAGAACCAACTGGGACGCAACATTGGTAGCAATGAAGCAGTATGGCGCATTTTAGCATTTCCAGTCCATGAACTACGTTCAACAGTTGTCGGCTGGAAAATGGACAGCGCGTGTACCTCGCAAGAAAAAACAGCACGCACAAGAGCGTTGTTACCACCGTCAACAACGTTAACTGCATTTTTCTCGCTGTTCAACGATGGTATGTTTACTAAGATGCTACTTTACTCTGAACTGCCAACGTACTACACAGGGAATGCATCAGTCAAGAAGTTTCAAAGTCGCAAAACAAGGTAAAGCTGTTGAAGGGAATCCCAGTTTACATTCGACCCACACGTTAGGCTCTTTATTCTATTCACCCAAACAGTGCTGAATGCTTTTACTGGCGACTACTGTTAGTCAACCAACGTGGACCAACATTCTTCCAAGAATTACGAACAGTAAACCGTTAAGTATGAGTCTTTTATCATGAACCATGCCAAAAATTAGAGCTTCTTGAAAACGATGTACAATGGAACATCTCGCTCGCTGATGCATCGAATAGTGCTCAACCACAGCAAATACGCACGCATGTTATTTGCAGTCCTATTGACAATTTGTATCCCTTCCAATCCAAATGATATTTGGGAAAAAGTACGAAGACTGCATGAGTGAAAACATCCTACATCGTTTGCGTGCTACAAATCAAAATCCGGTCATTCATTTCACACCTAAGGTGTATAATGAGGATTTGGTTCGATGAGGACATATGCTTCGCAGTCCATAACAAAGTGCTGGTACAACTGGAAATGACAGCGCCGAAACAATCTGCAACAGCCTTTATCATAGTGATTTGTAACGAAAAATATACTTTGATGTTGACGGATTGGGTACATTTGTTCAAACGAACCTTCCGAAACCGATTCCAGAACAACGCATAGCGTGTGACAGAAGTATGCATACAATTACAAGCCAAAGCGGATAATTGTGTTTCCTAGATGCATCCGTAGGCACAGGCAAAATTTTTCTCGTTTTCACTTAACTTGGCACCAAAACGATCACGAAAGAAATGTTGCATTGACAGTAGTATCATCTGGAAATTCGGTAACTCTTTTTGGCTAGCGGCCAAACAGCACACTCAGCATTGAAATTGCCGTCGAATATCCAAATCACTGATACACCAACGTGCAATACCAACAAATAGTCTGGAATGGGTGAAGTACACTCACATTTGACAGGAAATGAACAGCTCTTTGGTGATTAACTCGTGTTTCTCTGGTAGTTGTCGAGAAACTCTATCACTCATACCGCGTTCAACAGCCACTGAACAACTTAATGCAGGCCTCAGATCATCATTTGCATGGCAACACGTACAAAAATTGCCTGTCAAGACTAATATGCGTTTACAACTACAGCAGTGATGCATCCACAAACAGTTTCACGAAATAGTTGTTGGTTATTGGGAACGGAAAAATGGTAGTCGATGACCCCCAAAGTGTAGCACATTGCTAACAGACTTCAATAAAATCACAACAACTATCACAAATGATCAGAAATTTTTCAAAATATCACTCAGAATTACAAAAATAATCCCTTCTATATTAGCAGCCCAAATAGATTATGTTAGTCAATCACATCAATCAAAAGGAAATAGGAGGCGAAGTGACAACGCAACAGTCCTTTGATAACATAATGAATCAAGAGGAAGTTACCAGTTATTCAACTGAAATCTTGATTTCATTTTATTTACCAGGCATGCTGCCGCATGTTTTAACATTGAAAATTGACGTGCCTGTAATTCTTCTCTGAAATAAATCCACGACGACTCCGCAACGGCACCAGGCTTTGAGTAAAAAATTTGATGATGAATAATGTCATCGAAGCTATGATTTTAAACGGAAAATTTCCAGGAGAAGATATACTGTTGACAGGCATACCAACGATTCCGGCAGATATGCCATTCGAATTCAATCGTTTGCAGCTTTCGGTGCGACTCTCATTTTCAATTACCATCAATAAAGCACAGGAACAATCGCTACAAACGTATAGACAAAAACTGTCAAATCCAAACATCCCACTGGGACAGACGCATGTGGTTTGCTGACTTACTGGAAAGCGTTTCATGTGGAAAAACAAACAAAACACTTCAATGACCAGAATTTAAAAACAAACACTTTCTTTCGTTGAGCCGCCCGGCAACACATACTGGGTACTCTCCAGTTCCCATATACAAATAATATACTATGGAATCGCTATTCAGAACGTTAAAACAGCGTACAAAACTACTGCATGTACACTGAAGAGCCAAAGAAACTAGTACACTTACCTAATATCGTGCAGCGCCCCGCGAGCACTCAGAAGTGCCGCAACACGACGTGGCATGGACTCAACTGATGTCCGAAGTAGTGCTGGAGGGAACTGACACCAAGAACCCTGCAGGGCTCTCCATAAATCCGTAAGAGTACGATGGGGTGGAGATCCCTTCTGAACGGGACGTTGCAATACATCCCAGATATGCTCAATAATGTTCATGTCTGGGTAGTTTGCTCGTCAGCGGAAGTGTTTGAACTCAGAGGAGTGTTCCTGGAGCCACTTTGTCACTCTGTAGCAATTCTGGACGTGTGGGATGTTGCATAGTCCTGCTGGAATTGCCCTAGTCCGTCGGAATGCATAATGGACATGAATGGATGCAAGCTATCAGACAGGATGCATACGTACGTGTCACCTGTCAGAGTCGTATCTAGACATATCAGGGGTCCTAATCACTCCAAATGCACGCGCCCCATACCATTCCAGAGCCTTCACCAGCTTGAACAGTCACCTGCTGACATCCTGGGTCCATGGGTTCATGAGGTTGTCTCCGTACCCATGCACGTCCATCCGTTTGACACAAATTGAAACCAGACTCGTCCGACCAGCCAACATGTTTCCAGTCATCAACAGTCCAATGTCGGTGCTGACGGGCCCAGGCGAGGCATTAAGGGTACACGAGTGGGCCTTCGGCTCCGAAAGCCCTTATCGATGATGTTTCGTTGAATGGTTCGCATGCTGACACTTGTTGATTTCCCAGCATTGAAATCTGCAGCAATTTGCAGAAAGGTTGCACTTCTGTCACGATGAATGTTCCTCTTCCGTCGGCGTTGGTCCCGTTCTTGCAGGATCTTTTTCCGGTCGCAGCGATGTCGGAGATCTGATGTTTTACCGGATTCCTGATATTCACTGCACTCTCGTGAAATGGTCGTACGGGACAATCCCCACTTCATCGCTACCTCGAACATACTGTATCCCATCGCTCGTGTGCAACGCCACGTTCAAACTCACTTAAATCTTGATAACCTGCCATTGTAGCAGCAGTAACCCATCTAACAACTGCACGACTTTTATTTTATTTTATTTTTATTATTATTATTTTTTGTGGCATGTTGTGTCCAAAAAGTGACCGATTTTGGCGATTTTCCTACTGCAGTGGCAGTGTGTGAGAAACAACTGCGCCAGATACTTTTTGTCTTATACAGGCACTGCCGACCGGAACACAGTATTCTGCCTGTTTGCTTATCTCTATATTTAAATACGAATGCCTATATTAGTTTCTTCGGTCGTTCAATGTATTATAGTAGCCAAATAAAGCAACTACGGTTAAAACATTGCGTCATTAGGTTTCCGCCGATCAGAGGTTGTATCGTCAATGGCCACATTCTGTCAACATATTCTCTCTGTTAGTAACTGGTAATTGCCGCACTCTTGTAGAAGGAAGTGTGAATTGTTGTAACAAAACAATTTGTTTACAAGGTTCTAGAAATGAGTGAAAAGCATCACAAGATTATATAAAATGAAGAGGTTGAATAAATTGGTGAAACCCCTTGAATCTCCTATGTTGAGTCTGCATTCTAACTTTTTACTTATTATTGTGCATGCAAATGTAGGTAGAAGGATTTCTTTATTGTCTATCTGCACGGGTTATGTGAAAGTCGACTTGCTCTGTTCTTTCATAGCAAATGCATGGAGTAGACAAAAAATTAAACACCAAAACTGCAACACATTTACATGCCTAACACGGTGTAGGAAACCCGTTGGCATTCAAAACAGTTCTAGACATGCTGGAATGGATAAGTACAGGTCCTGTACGTTTTCAAAGGAATCTTACACCTCTCTTCCTGCAAAACAGTGTAAAGATCAGGTAACGGTAATAGTGATGTATAGCGATCACGTATCCTTTTCTCCAAAGTAAACCACAAAGTCTCAATAATATTGAGTTCTCGTGTGGTGGCCAAGGAATAGGCGACAGTTCTGCTTCGTGCTCACAAAACCAGTCCCGGACGATGCGAGCTGCTTGAACAGGGTCGCAGTCGTCTCGGAACGCAGCATCACATCTACATCTGCATCTACATCTACGTGATTACTGTGTTATTCATAATAAAGTGCCTGGCAGAGGGTTGAATGAACCACCTTCAAGTTGTCTCTCTACCGTTCCACTCTCGAACGGCATGCAGGAAAAACGAGTACTTAAATTTTTCTGTGCAAGCCCTGAAATTTCATGAGAAGATCCCGTCGCAACGAAAAACGCCTTTGTTTTGATGATTGACACTCCATTTCAAGTACCATGTCTGTGATACTATCTCCCCTCTTTCGCGATAATTCAAAACGAGCTGCCCTTCTTTGTACTTTTTCGATGTCATCCGTCAGTCCCACCTGATGCGGATCCCACACCGCACAGCAATACTCCAGAATAGGGTGGAAAAGCGTGGTGTAAACAGTCTCTTTAGTAGACCTGTTGCACCTTCTAAGTATTCTGCCAATGAATCTACCCACAATATTATCTATGTGATCGTTCCAATTTAGGTTATTTGTAATTGTAATCCCTAAGTATTTAGTTGAATTTACAGCCTTCAGATTTGTGTGACTTAGCGCGTAATCGAAATTTAGCTGACTTCTTTTAGTACTCATGTGAATAACTTCACACGTTTCTTTATTGAGGCTCAATTGCCACTTTTCGCATCATACAGATATCTTATCTAAATCATTTTGTAAGTCGTTTTCATCATCTGGTGACTTTACAAGACGGTAAATGACAGAATCATCTGCAAACAATCTAAGACGGCTACTCAGGTTGTCTCCCATGTCGTTAACATAGATTAGGAACAATAGAGAGCCTAGAACACTTCCTTATATTACTTCTGTTTTACTCGATGACTTTCCGTCTATTACTACGAACTGTGACCTTTTTGACAGGAAATCACGAATCCAGTCGCACAACTGAGGCGTTACTCCGTAGGCACGCAGTTTGGTTAGAAGACGCTTGTGAGGAACGGTGTCGAACGGTATCTAAAAATATGGAATCAATTTGACATCCCCTGTCGATCGCACTTATTACTTCACGGGTATAAAGAGCTAGTTGTGTTTCACAAGAACTATATTTTCTGAAACCGTGGTGACTATGTGTCAATAAATTGTTTACTTCGGGGTACTTCCTAATGTTCGAATACAGTATATGTTCCGAAACCCTACTGCAATACGGCGTTATGATATAGGACTGTAATTCAGCGGATTACTCCTACTTCCCTTTTTGGGTATTGGTGTGACATGAGCAATTTTCCAGTCTTTAGGTACGAATCAAATGGTTCAAATGGCTCTGTGCACTATGGGACTTAACTTCTGAGGTCATCAGTCCCCTTTGACTTAGAACTACTTAAACCTAACTAACCTAAGGACATCACACACATCCATGCCCGAGGCAGGATTCGAACCTGCGACCGTAGCAGTCGCGCGGTTCCAGACTGAAGCGCCTAGAACCGCTCGGCCACCGCGGCCGGCAGGTACGAATCTTTCTGTGAGCCAGTGATTGGCGAACAAACATTGTACCGTGGGATGGACGTTACTAGCCTCACCATCCGTGACAGTAATGCGACCTTGCATAGTAATCATGGAGCTCGTAGAACAGCACGATAAGGTACCCTTAGTCATCACCGAGCCCTCGCCGTGTTTCACTCTTGTGACGTAAACTCGGCCAGAACTCGTAAACAGTGTGAAACAAGACTCATTCGACCAAATGACGTACTTCCACAGCTCCACAGTCCGCCCCCGGAAGCTGAGTGGTTTGATCACGTTCGACACCCATTCCTCCTCATGGTGGCGACACGTATGGGGTTCCAATTACTTTTTGTCGATGCCATTCGCCGATTACTATTTCCCGCGGTCTCGATGGTCTAAGTCAATGGGAGGCTTGTAGGACCGATTCCTAAACGCCGCTCTGTGCGTCAAGGATGCCCTCTGTCTACTTTACTATACGCCATTTCACTTGAGCCCCTCATCACTGGTCTCACCTCTTGACTGCAGGGTCTCACATTACATGACTGCACCTTGCACTGCAGGGCTTATGTGGACGACCTCCTCTTTCTCACCTGCTCCTCCAATGAACTCAATGACTTCATCCAAAGGATCCACCAGTATGGACGTCTTTCTGGTAGCATTCTTAATGTCCGTAAATCGACTATGATGCACATTGGGCGCGGCCTCCCGGCTATGGTGCCGACCCCTCTCCCGGTCAGTACCACCCTTCGTTACTTGGGTATCGAATTTACGAGCTCCACACACCGCACAGTGGCCCTTGCTTACCGGCGGCTTTTGCAGTCGATTCGGCACCATGTCCGCGGTCAAGTGCACCGTAACTTAAACCAACTCCAATGTGTGTCCTATGTCAACATGTATGTCGCCCCTAAACTGGTGCCGGCCGGAGTGGGCGTGCGGTTCTAGGCGCTACAGTCTGGAACCGAGCGACCGCTACGGTCGCAGGGTCGAATCCTGCCTCGGGCATGGATGTGTGTGATGTCCTTAGGTTAGTTAGGTTTAATTAGTTCTAACTTCTAGGCGACTGATGACCTCAGAAGTTAAGTCGCATAATGCTCAGAGCCATTTCAACCATTTTGAACATAAACTGGCACGGCCGGCCGCCGTGGCCGAGCGGTTCTAGGCGCTTCACTCTGGAACTGCGCGACCGCTACGGTCGCAGGTTCGAATCCTGCCTCGGGCATGGAAGTGTGTGATGTCCTTAGGTTAGTTAGGTTTAAGTAGTTCTAAGTTCTATGGGACTGATGACATCAGATGTTAAGTCCCATAGTGCTCAGAGCCTAAACTGGTACACGTCGCCCAGATCCTCCCAATGTCGTTACTCCTTGGTCGCCGCATCCAATCAGCCTTTGGATATTTCGTGTCAGCAGGGGCACTTTCAAAGTCCGCTACAACACTCTAACACTGCCTCCTGCAAAAGATGGCCTCGACTCGTCAACGTGCGGGCACGATCTGCACTCTTTGTCCACACTATGTTGCGGCACTGGCCGGGGCCGGTCCCACACATATTTCTCCATTATTGTATCACGTCACAAATTGTTTCATAGAACTCAGCTACGTTCGGGCCGATCGTCCAGTCACCCGTCCTCCCCATACAAAAGATTATTATTGTTTGTTTATGCTGTCCAACCCTTGCGACCCCATGGTGCTACAGCACCCTGACATTAACTGGCGAACGGTTTGGGGGTGTGTGCATGCACCCTCTTTAACGTCGTCTGTGTCTGCAGTCTGGTATGTTTTAGTCTATGGCAAATTCCCGACTAATAGTCGACTTTATCGCACACGACTGGCCACCTCCCCACTCTGCCCTGACTGTCAGCTCGAAGACACCGACGAGCACCGTCTTACGTGCCCCCTGAAACGAAACGTATGGCTCCTCATCTAACGAATCGTGGGCTTTTACCTCCGTGCCCCGCCAACGACGGTAACACTGGATTTCTTGTTGTTGCCCCAGACATTTCACTACTCTCTTGCTAAGCAACACACACTCATCTGGTTTCGAGGACAGGCTTTAGAATACCTCTTTCAGAGTGGTCCACATACAGTCCTTGACTTCTGGTACAAAGTTGTGACCGCGAGTAGCACCCTCACCCGAAAACCATCTTACCGACAAACTTTTGCCGGTTATCTCCGCAGCGTCTTCCTTGACCACTTCAAAGTTGGGATGTGCCATGCCTACCCGTCACATGATGCAACATCCTTATCGACGTTCTCATGCATCGACCCAAAAAAAAGGAAGAGGACAGAATATATTACATTCTGCTGTATTTAATGTTTTTCTAATATTTTTTTGTTTTACTAACAATCATTTGTATATGTTTAAATGGCACCTTGAAGAACTGTTGCATTGTATATATATATATATATATATATATATATATATATATATATATATATATATATACTGGTAGTTTGTTCAATAAAGATTATTGGGAAAAAAAGTGGTCAGCGCGACAGAATGTCAATCCTAAGGGCCCGGGTTCGACTCCCGGCTGGGTCGGAGATTTTCTCCGCTCAGGGACTGGGTGTTGTGTTGTCCTATTCATCATCATTTCATCCTCATCGACGCGCAAGTCGCCGAAGTGGCGTAAAATCGAAAGACTTGCACCTGGCGAACGGTCTACCCGACGGGTGGCCCTAGTCACATGACATTTACATTTATAGCTTTACGGCTTCGGCACCACTTTTTCCTGTTGATGAGTGTTTTTGGAATCCCACTTGCAATGAGTTCCCTGCTTATTGAGCCCCCTTCATGTTGTTTTGATGCTGGAAGGATTCGTGAGTTCGACGATTAGTTCTGCAGTGACTTTTGCAACTGGTGTCCTCTTATTTTTCGTCCCAATCTTCTTCAATGATCGTTCGTCACGATCACTCAACAGACACTTTTGACCGCGTTGTGACTTAGCGGAGGATGATTTCTGCTTTCTCCGTATGCAGTATAGATCTTCGATATCGTGCCTCTTGAAACACCAAACACTTCGGCTGCCTTCGTTACGGAAGCACCCACCATACGAGTACCAACAATTTGCCCACGTTCGATGCGCTGAGCTCTCACATAATGCACTCAGAATTACACAGAACACTGTTCTGACCACGACTTGCAACGTATTGAGGATATTGTGCAGGTGACGTTTGTGGTCAAATATAGTAGCACAACTTGCAGGCTTGCCTAGTATGTGCAGTTATGTAAAAAGCATGCCTTTCTCGCGGTGTTACGATATTTTTGTGACTGCTGTACTGTGAACGCAGGACCGGTCGCTGGCACTGCTGGGCGCATGGTCAGCGTGGGACGGCGCTCGACTGCTGGCGTTGGCGGTGGTGAGCGACGCAGTGCTGCAGGAAGCGGAGGCAACGCCAGAGCTGATGCACTGCCTGCAGCTGCAGCTGCAGCTGCGCAGACCGAGGGAGCTGCAGCAGCTGCGAGAGCTCGCCGGCTTCGCAGAACAGCTGCAGTTCGCCATGGCCGGACTCCGCGACAGCGGACTGTTCGCCGTCGACCCGCCGCTGCTGCTCGCCGTCTGTGGCGCAGTCTGCACCACCATCGTCATCCTGCTGCAGTTCCAATAGGATGGTCGACTAGGGCAGCACGATAACCACTTTAATCGATCGGCTTTGGAAAAGAATCGATTAGAAACGAGCTCTTATTTGGCTGAGGGAGGACTCGAACCTCCGCCGGGATCAGCCGCACAGTCCATGACTGCGGCGCCCTAGACCGCTCGGCTAATCCCGCGCGGCCAAAGCTTAAAAAAAAAAAAGCACTATAGACCATGTGCATGTATGAATTTGCATATCTTGCTGATGTGAACACAGTATGGTAATTCTTCTGGAAAACCTGGAATTCTCACGGAACTACATTTTACATGGAAAAATCAGATAAACTTCAGGAATTTCATAAAATACCAGAGAATTCTATACTTTCAACCCTGCATTTAAAATTTAAGCTTATTGAGTTTCATGAATCACAAATTTTTAAATACTTGAAATTTCAAAATATGTCAATTATTCCATATAAATTATCGATGTTAACAACTGCAGTTAAACTGTTAATCATGGGTAGTATTTCTCAGCTGAGAGGAAAGAAGCCCCCCCCCCCCTTTTCCCTCTCACTATTAAGTTATCTGGAGCTTTTTGACACCACCTTCCCCCTTACACATGGAATTCTGAGGCAATTTTTTTGTCAAGTTTGAGAGCAACCACCCTGGTGCAGTTTTTCTAAGCCCTTGAAAAGAATAGAATATGAAGAAAGGTAAGTTCTTTGGAACACTAAATTAATGCAGAAAACACCTTGCACATTATAGTGGTTTAAACGAAACTGTTTACAATGTAACACAGAACTGTAGAAGAAGTCGAGTAGTAACAATTTGATATAGAATACTCGTGGGATATCAAATCAGAAAATGACCTCAAATTGGCATACAAAAATTACCTAAGCTACATCACGTGTGCATCACACGGGATTTTCGATTTCTCATAGTCCTAGAGGAAAACTGAATACATAGGCACTTTTTGTGGGAAATTTAAAATTGTTTAGAGTTTCCTATCTTACTTCAGTTCTAAAGGTTCTATACGTTTTTATGTTAATGTAAGTAAATATTTCCACTTTCTTTTGTATGTCCGTTCCTAACATGAATGAGATAGTATTTCCTAAGAGATTGAACAAGTTTACCTATTCGATTTTCTGATCCTTTATTATTATTTTGCTGGGAGTTGGCTATAAGCCCTTAAAGACATAACTTCTGTTTTCTTTGACGATACAAACAGATTATATCCCTTTGTAGTTGTGGGTAAAATATTAACAGCTGTCTCAAGTGTGACCACAGCTCCAAATAAGTCTTGTGTAGGGACTGTAGAACTAGATAAATATTTATATATTTATATTATATATTTATATATTATATATTTATATTTTATAAATATTTATCTGAGACATAAAATCGTAGAGGGAGACCAAGAGATGAATACACTAAGCAGATTCAGAAGGATGCAGGTTGCAGTAGGTACTGGGAGATGAAAAAGCTTGCACAGGATAGAGTAGCATGGAGAGCTGCATCAAACCAGTCTCAGGACTGAAGACCACAACAACAACAACATAATTGCCTCGAAAAATCGACCTCTTTAACTAATGGGAAACCAAAAAATTGCTGTACCCAGTACTATACTAATTGGTTCTGAAAATACTATGTATCTCAGCTGTACCAGCGCCCTGTGAGTGTTTCTTTCCAAAATCAGGACAAATATGCACCAAGAAAAGAAACTGACTCACTCTGTGTAAAATAGATCAAATTCTATTTATAAGTCATAATACTGATTAATTTTTCCTTCTTTGGTACATATCCTATAAAACTGATTGTAAATGAAGATAGTAGATAGTTAAACTAAGTAAGTTACGCTGTATTTCTTATAGTGTATTTTACCTCCATGAATAGGACTTACTTTTAAAATTTTCCAACTTTGAAAAAAAATTACGATTCTGTTGTAATATTTTTAATTTTTACAGTAGATGATTTAAATCTCAAAACTGCTATGGACGTAACATAAACTTATTACTTCTCTTTTTATAATCTGTCAAAACAGGAATAAATGACGTAAAAATACATGTATAATGACCTGATTTAAAATAGGCAAGACGACTTTCTTTTATTTATTTTTTGAGTGAATGATGACTTTCAGTCATAAAAAAGAGCTAGTTCATTTCAGTTAGTGAACAGTTCTAATGCGATCTGTGGAAAGATCACTTTTGTCCATCTCTGAGCTGCTGGAAACTCATGATGAAGATGTAGAAGAAAGAGCAGCGCTTTGTTATCAAGAATGCTGAAAAAGCTGAACGTGTTAGTGTAGGACTCGCGCTCTGAGAGTTGTGTACAAACGTAGTTATGTATATGCACAACATTAAAAATCTCGCATGGCTCAATGACCTGGACGTCACTTCGGTGACTTGCAGATTCCTAAGTTACCCCAGTTATTCAACTGGGGAAAGGGGACCTACAGTTTAACGCGGAATTCGAACCATGTGCTGTATCTAGCGACTCCTCACATCATTGAGAGGGGAAAGCTACGTTAAAACGAAGACTGAAGATTCCAAAGTCCGACTGAGATCCGATTGCGCGTTCTCTCAGTATGAAAGAATGCAGTTTACCGCCTTTTTTCCACCATTGCTCTAGTCATTTCACCTGGGTGGACGTCACATGACACCCTTTACGTTCATCGTTGAATACTTCACTCAGCTTTTTTTTATTATTGTTGCAGAGGACAGCCAGCCCTCTGACCGAACACAATGAGGTACCATGCCGGCAACCACTAGACCACCAGTGTGAGTGAGCTTACAAGTATCAAGTTATATGACATATATGGCCATATCTTTTGGTTTAATGGACTTTGAAGCTTAAATTGTTTACAGCGCCAAGAGACTGTAAACCTTAGCATGTGACACAAATTTCAACTTGATACCTCCTTCCGCTCTTGAGAAAAAGGGATCTTAACAATCAGACAGGCAAACGACAGACTGACTGACAGACAACAAAATGATCCTATAAGGGATCCGTTTTTACCGACTGAGGTATGGTACCATAAAAATATCATGGTTCATATTCATGGTAGTTGAATCTTGAAAAACGTTGCGCCACCAAAATCTGAACAGGCTTACATCTGACAATAATTCGAGCACCACCGAGCAGGCATGCGTTGGTGACGTGACCTCGGGTATGGAGAACAACAAAAAGTTCAAATCATTTTTAATCGAAACGATAATGAATTACTTTACTGAGAAACAGGTACCAACATAAAAAAGTAATGCAATTGATATCAGTCACGTCATTCTTCATAAAACATCCTCAGAATATCACAGAACTACCTCCGGCCTGAACTACACCATACGCTATGGGTTAAACTTCTCGTTGGGCTGCAGGGACAGTCGCCACGTTGTGTCATTTGAAAAGAAGCAAAATCTCAACTCATCGGATCGGACAAAACACATCACTCAGCTACTGTCTAGTTCATGTGTCGTTTGTCCCTAGTGTTGTTTGTCCTTAGCGTAAAACTGTAATGGTACCTCAAATAATTGGTAAAGCTTTACATATTTTGTGTTATAAATGCTATTAGTAGTCTGTAGTTGAAAGACCTTTTATACACATGGCCAGAGAAGGTATGTTCCATATATATCAGTAATTGCGAAAAAAATAAGAAAATGTTATCTTTCAATTTTTGTCAGTTGTTCATCACTTTTTATACATTCTTTTTTTTCCCCTCTTCTTCATGCAACCTACTCTCTCCTGCCTTGGGCATTGCTTATGGGAGCATTTATAATTCTTAGTTAATAATAATTGCGTTGATTGGAAATGGTATATTTATATTTATTTAAAGAGTAATAACCACTGTTTTTACAGCTGACGAACCACAGGTTCCAGTTTCTGTAAGTACTTGTAATGCTTTCTGGAATAACGTCTTGCCGAGGAACAATTATTATCAGTCACTTTCTACGTCTCGCGCAGAACGCTACTAACGGTGACAAACTTCTCCAGAGCCTGCAGCTATTATTTCACTACGATGTCCGATGTCCAAGCGCGAAAAAACTGGCTCGCCGATAATAATTAATATTCACGTAGTCGCGAATTATAAATTGCGAGCCTGTTACCCCGGCAGAAGAGTATGGGTCTGCATATCATCATTCTCAAATAATTTCGTTTACCAATGTAACTCTTCTTCCCGGTCAGAGAGAGAGCTAAAAATGTCCCTTATATGCTGTTCCCTCCACTATGGTCACTACAAAACTGTATGAGTTGAACCTACATACACTGGCAGCACTAATTCCTGTCCAGTTTGAAACAGATCATCATTATCAAAGAGTGACACGCATGGTTAGTATATTTTTACTACCACTTTCCGCATACTATGTTACATGGCTGCGAATGGTATACTATTCCTTGTAGAGAGGTTGAACAACCTGCTTTGATACACTGCCATTCGAACAGCTTCATTCACGGTATTGTCATTGGCACGTCCGAACACTATAACCTACATTCTGTCATTCTAACCGTGTCGACCAATCTTACTAAACTGATTGCATAGAACTAAATGGCACAAACGCACTGCTTCACTACCAAGACTTATGTCAGTGGTGGAGGCTCACGTGACCAACTGGTACCAATTCTACACCATCTACAAAGCTCCAAAGCGACTAGTGTGCTCTGTCAACTGCATAACTATTTCGTCCTGATACCTTACACAAGGTGTTAGGGATATAAAAGCAGATATTGTGATCATTGGTACCTTAATTTCACCCACTTCAGTGTGCTGGTTGTTTTTTCTCTGCATCCAACAATCTTCCCACTAACTCATCATATAATTTACTGCCTAATGTTTTCTCCATGGTCGTAACCGCACCACTAAGTCAACTATGTCTGCCACTGTAGGCTAATGATTCTGCCCTCACACGTCCATACTTCCAACATATGACCTCCTGCTCAGTGAAAAATAACCACTAATGGCTTGCTCCTGCTTCATGTTCTTGGAGGTACTAACCAACCTAAAAACATATTATTCCTAACAGCTATGTTTTTAGTCTGCAAATGAAGTACATACTGATTTAATGTTGCTCAGTACACTGTCCTCAGTCACCAATAAAAATATCTGCACTTATACCCCTAACATCGTCCATAGTGAACATTTCAATAGCAATGATAATTGCCTGATTGTCCTTACACTTTATCGAGATTCTCACAGAAGAAATGGTGACCTAAGAGGGCAAATTGGAAAGTTCGGTACTGATATCAATTGCATTACTTTTTTATGTTGGTACCTGTTTCTCAGTAAAGTAATTCATTATCGTTTCGATTAAAAAATGATTTGAACTTTTTGTTGTTCTCCATACCCGAGGTCACGTCACCAACGCATGCCTGCTCGGTGGTGCTCGAATTATTGTCAGATGTAAGCCTGTTCAGATTTTGGTGGCGCAACGTTTTTACTGTCAGTATTTGGCTGGCAAGCGGGGGAGAGCTGGTGGCGTAAAATTCCCAGTCACCAACGTTTGCGCCAGTGTCGTCGATTATATTTCAAACCTCTTCGCAGGGTCTCTGAAAGTGAGGGTATGTGACACTGTCGATGGTGATCCGTCCGTCGGATGGGTACGTTGAGCACGGCGGCCCATTTGGTGTTTCGAGAGAAGTAGGCTGTGTGCCGGCGGCAGCTTTCACCCCATCCCTCACCTTCATCCATGACAACACAAACTCAACACGACACCGTACAAACAGTCATAAAAGTCATCCTCACAACACAGAAACACCGCTGACATTTTGTAATGGATGAAAATTATTGTTTAGATTTTCATGTCGTCAAGATTTAATTTTAATAGTAGTCAAGAAGTAAGATAAATCAAAGAAAAGAATGTGATATGTGCTATTTCATTATAAGTATGCAAGTATTCGCACAGAGACGGCCGACAGCAGAACTTGGGCACGCCAGAGATCATCCTGGGCGAGCCGGCTGCTAGAAGAACAACTGACGGTCACATGATTCTTTATTTTAATTGTTAAGAAATAGTGGTGCGGCCTACATGTTTCTTAATTAATAGTTCAGCTATGGCAATAAAGGGGTTTTAAGGCAGTCACTGAGGGATAGTGAGCATGAATCGGTAAGACGACATCGGTGTTACAGCATGTGATTTAGAACACGTTTACAAGGGTTGTGATCGATACCTACCTAGAGCATATTGTATCGATTATTTTGTCAGTGTTGAATTTTCCTCGATTTTGTTGACAGAGTGTAGGAATTTGTCCTCCGATTGAGTTGTGTTCGAAATGCAAGGTTTGAAGAATACAGTAAGTGGTCTAGGGCATGATAAGTATAATCGTTTTCTGAATCTTGTCCGAGTCGAGCTCCTCGCATTTTGCTTGATGTTTGATGAAAGGTCAAGCGATTTTAAGTTGACATGAGTTCAGTCAAGAGTGGCTTGTACGCTGGGTCAGTATTTGAGAGTAGGACTCCTGAGTAGTCAAATTACGACAACAATTAAGTTCTGGCTTCAGTAATTTTGTCTAAAGTCGTCCATGTTGTGTTGCTTGTGATACTAGTTAGTGCACACGCCAGTAGATTTTGGATGTTTCAAATGGTTAAGAAAGAATTATGAAGACACCCTCTAAGGTACTGCTGTGAGTGTAATTGTTTTTTTGAGAACAGAGTTCCACTAAAGATAGTAATGTTATTTTGTGTGCAGAATAATTGCTTGCCGAGCTTTATTCCAGAAGCTTTTCTTGATCGGTGAAGCAAGCACAGGAACACACAGGTCAGAGGTGAGTTATTATAGTTTCCCTTATGTATTGTTAGTGACGTAACTATTAAGACCACATTGTCCTAAATGAACCACTGCAAAGCGGAAATACCAACAACTACCACTGTTTCCGTAGCAAAAGTTATGAGTGACAATGACATTTAGGATTTGCTTGTGAGTACACGAGAGGCTAACACGCGAAGAGCCTGCTATTTGAAAATCTGAGCTTTAGGTTGAGGTACAAAGTAATGGTTCTACCGAGGATTTATTTTGAGTTCATCTCGATTAATGTGAGACTATTAGTTTTTTTACAGTCACTTGTTCACAATCGACATTTGGTCAATACAAAACATTTACATTTTTAAAGAGAAGAAAATAAACTTTCATCTGTTAAATTTTAGTCCCCGAGTTATCCATTACCCACGACGATTTCTCAATAAATGTAAAAAAGGAAATAATTTAAAAAGGAAAGCAATAATATTAGTTCTAACATTTAGCAAGTAGCGTAAGCATGGTCAAGACAGCGATTAGATCTAGACAATTGAACTGAGAATAGTTAAACCCAAAGATAGTCATTTTCAAAGACTAGCATCTTAAAGCTTAAGATATTAAAGAAATTTCAAAAGAAGCTGGTATTGAAACTCTTAGAATATATCTAAAAGATTTACCAAAGAAATAAACTGATATATATCTAAAGATTATATCAAACTTTTATTAACACCAGAACAAATAACCAGAGGTGCTGTCTAAAGAAGTTTATTTACATAGTCTTGATAAAAATTTGTGTCCTTGAATATGGATGTCAGATTTTATTACGAAAATACTTCAGTTCTGACACTTTTCAACACTTTAGGAATTGGCAAGTGATTGATGGCATATAAATGTTAATCTTAACTATCGTCTTTCTGAAGGTCGTATATTAATGAGACAAGAGTTATTTTCGTTATTCTGAGGAATATTGTTACATGCAATCTTACATATACATTCGATACATATATTGAGAGTATTCTTTACTAAAAAAGAGTCTCCATTAGTAGTGAATTGGCAGAAAGTATCCCTAAACAACATCTGAAAGTGTCTCACTGGAGTTCTCGTTCACTCCGTCTTTTTGAAAACGTACTTCATTCTAAAATATTTGTCAATTTTGAACATGGCCGATAATGCAGCAACCGTTGACGAAATTTATAATACTACTTGAAAATACAGCTCTTCGGTTCCACAGTTAAAAAAGTTTCAACTTTACCTAGGTTTCAACTGCTCTAAGGCAGCCTTCATCAAAAGTAAAAAATTTTTACATTACATAGAGTAAATAGTTATGAAACAGTGCTCACGTTAAAGATAAAAATATATTTGTACACTATAAAATTTTCCTAGGAATGCACAACTTGATTAAGATGCGCCGCTAAGGGTCGCGTGTGCGACCGGCACTGTAAGCAGCACCAGGAAAAAAAAAATTACCTGTGCAACCGAAGAGCTGTATTTTCAAGTAATATTATAAATAAAATATATGTATTGGAATATCACTTCGTAAGAATAGTTACTATCCCCATCCCACTCTGTAAAGAAGGTTTATCATTACATATTACCTCATTTCACCATGTAGTATCCAACAGTTTTAATATTTATTTAGAAATAGAAATCTAACTTGGACGCTGCTTGCTTGCTGTTGTGCTTTCGAGAAATCTGCAAAAGACGCGAGGTAAGTGGAAATTTTGGTTAGGGCTAGATAATTGATTTACTTAAGCTGCGCGTTTAATATGAAGATAAGGTGTATTAAGACCAGTTATAATCAAGTTTCCTTGCCATTGCCAGTCTGCATTCTTATATGCTCTCTAATTCGACCATCATCAGGTATTTTGCTCCCCAAATAGCAAAACTCGTCTAATAGTTTAAGTGTCTCATTTCCTAATCTGATTCCCGCAGCATCACCAGATTTCATTCGACTACATTCCATTATCCTCGTTTTGTTTTTGTTGATGTTCATCTTATATCCTCCTCTCAAGACCTGTCCATTCCGTTCAACTACACTTCCAGGCCCTTTGCTGTCTCTGACAGAAGTACAATGTTGTCGGCAAACCTCAAAGTGTTTATTTCTTCTCTATCGATTTTAATTCCTACTCCGAATTTTTCTTTTGTTTCCTGTACTGTTTGTTGAATATATAGATTGAACAACATCTGAGATAGGCTACAACCCTGTCTCACTCCCTTCTCAACCACTGGTTCCCTTTCATGTCCCTCGAATCTTATAACTGCCATCTGTTTTCAGTAGAAATTGTAATTAGCCTTTCGCTACCTGTATTTGATCCCTGCCACCTTCAGAATTTGAAAGACAGTATTCCGGTCAACACTGTCAAAAGTTTTCTCTAAGTCTACAAATGGTAGAGATGCAGGTTCGCCTTTCCTGTATCTATCTTCTAAGATAAGTCGTAAGTCAGTACTGTCTCACGCGTTCCAACATGGAATCCAATCTGATCTTCCCCGAGGTCGGCTTCCACCAGTTTTTCCATTCGTCTGTAAAGAATTCGTGTTAGTATTTTGCAGCCATGACTTATTAAACTGATAGTTCGGTAATTTTCACACCTGTCAACACTTGCTTTCTTTGGGATTGGAGTTAATATATTCTTCCTGAAGTATGAGGGTATTTCACCTGTCTCATACACCTTGCTCACCATATGATATTTTGTCAGGACTTACTCTCCTAAGGCTATCAGTAGTTCTAATGGAATGTTCTCTACTCCCGGAGCCTAGTTTCGACTTAGGTTTTTCAGTGCTCTATCAAATTCTTCACCCAGTACCGTATCCCCCATCTCATCTTCGTCTACACCCTCTTCTATTTCAATAACATTGCCCTCAAGTATATCGCCCTTGTGTTGACCTACTATGTACTCCTTCCACCTTTCCATCTTCCCTTTTTTGCTTAGAAATGGTTTTCCATCTGAGCTCTTGATATTCATACAAGTGGTTCTCTTTCCTTCAAAGGTATCTTTAATTTTCCTGTAGGCAATATCTATCTTACCCCCAGGGATATATGCCTCTACACCCTTACATTTGTCCTCTAGCCGTCGCTGCTTAGCCATTTTGCACTTCCTGTCGATCTCATTTTGGAGACGTTTGTATTCCTTTTAGCCTGCTTCATTTACTGTATTTTTATATTTTCTTCTTTCATCAATTAAATTCAGTGTCTCTTCTGTTACTCAGAGATTTTTACTAGCCCTCGTCTTTTTACCTACTTGATTTTCTGCTGCCTTCACTATTTCATCTCTCAAAGCTACCCGTTCTTCTTCGACTGTATTTCTTTCCCCCTTTCTTGTCAATCGTTCCCTAATGCTCTCTCTGAAACGCTCTACAACCCTTGCTTCCTTCAGTTTATCCAGGTTCCATCTCCTTACATTTCCACCTTTTTGCAGTTTCTTCCGTTCACAACCAATAGATTGTGGTCAGAGTCCACATCTGCCCCCGGAAATGTCTTACTATTTAAAACCTGGTTCCTAAATATCTGTCTTACCATCATACACTCCTGGAAATGGAAAAAAGAACACATTGACACCGGTGTGTCAGACCCACCATATTTGCTCCGGACACTGCGAGAGGGCTGTACAAGCAATGATCACACGCACGGCACAGCGGACACACCGGGAACCGCGGTGTTGGCCGTCGAATGGCGCTAGCTGCGCAGCATTTGTGCACCGCCGCCGTCAGTGTCAGCCAGTTTGCCGTGGCATACGGAGCTCCATCGCAGTCTTTAACACTGGTAGCATGCCGCGACAGCGTGGACGTGAACCGTATGTGCAGTTGACGGACTTTGAGCGAGGGCGTATAGTGGGCATGCGGGAGGTCGGGTGGACGTACCGCCGAATTGCTCAACACGTGGGGCGTGAGGTCTCCACAGTACATCGATGTTGTCGCCAGTGGTTGGCGGAAGGTGCACGTGCCCGTCAACCTGGAACCGGACCGCAGCGACGCACGGATGCACGCCAAGACCGTAGGATCCTACGCAGTGCCGTAGGGGACCGCACCGCCACTTCCCAGCAAATTAGGGACACTGTTGCTCCTGGGGTATCGGCGAGGACCATTCGCAACCGTCTCCATGAAGCTGGGCTACGGTCCCGCACACCGTTAGGCCGTCTTCCGCTCACGCCCCAACATCGTGCAGCCTGCCTCCAGTGGTGTCGCGACAGGCGTGAATGGAGGGACGAATCGAGACGTGTCGTCTTCAGCGATGAGAGTCGCTTCTGCCTTGGTGCCAATGATGGTCGTATGCGTGTTTGGCGCCGTGCAGGTGAGCGCCACAATCAGGACTGCATACGACCGAGGCACACAGGGCCAACACCCGGCATCATGGTGTGGGGAGCGATCTCCTACACTGGCCGTACACCACTGGTGATCGTCGAGGGGACACTGAATAGTGCACGGTACATCCAAACCGTCATCGAACCCATCGTTCTACCATTCCTAGACCGTCAAGGGAACTTGCTGTTCCAACAGGACAATGCACGTCCGCATGTATCCCGTGCCACCCAACGTGCTCTAGAAGGTGTAAGTCAACTACCCTGGCCAGCAAGATCTCCGGATCTGTCCCCCATTGAGCATGCTTGGGACTGGATGAAGCGTCGTCTCACGCGGTCTGCACGTCCAGCACGAACGCTGGTGCAACTGAGGCGCCAGGTGGAAATGGCATGGCAAGCCGTTCCACAGGACTACATCCAACATCTCTACGATCGTCTCCATGGGAGAATAGCAGCCTGCATTGCCGCGAAAGGTGGATATACACTGTACTAGTGCCGACATTGTGCATGCTCTGTTGCCTGTGTCTATGTGCCTGTGGTTCTGTCAGTGTGATCATGTGATGTATCTGACCCCAGGAATGTGTCAATAAAGTTTCCCCTTCCTGAGACAATGAATTCACGGTGTTCTTATTTCAATTTCCAGGAGTGTACAATCCATCTGAAACAGTCCAGTGTCTCCAGGTCTCCTCCACGTATACAACCTTCTTTCATGATTCTTAAACCAAGTGTTAGCTATGATTAAGTAATGCTCTGTGCAAAATTCTACCAGGCGGCTTCCTCTTTCATTCCTTACCTCCATTCCATATTCACCTACTACTTTTCTTTCCCTTCCTTTTCCTACTCTCGAATTCCAGTCACCAATGACTATTAAATTTTCGCCTCCCTTCACTATCTGAATAATTTCTTTTATCTCATCATACATTTCTTCAAACTCTTCATCATCTGCGGAGCTAGTTGGCATATAAACTTGTACTACTGTGGCAGGCGTCAGCTTCGTGTCTTTCACTATGCTGGTCGTAGTAGCTTTCCCACGCTCCTATTTCTTTTTTTATTCATTATTAAACCTACTCCTGCATTATCCCGATTTGATTTTGTGTTTATAGCCCTGTATTCACCTGACCAAAAGTCTTGTTCCTCCTGCCACCGAACTTCACTAATTCCCACTATATCTAACTTTAACCTATCCATTTCCCTTTTTAAATTTTCTAACCTATCTGCCCGATTAAGGGATCTGACATTCCACGCTCCGATCTGTAGAACGCCAGTTTTCTTTCTCCTGATAACGACATCCTCTTGTGTAGTCCCCGCTCGGAGATCCGAATGGGGGACTATTTTACCTCCGGAATATTTTACCCAAGAGGACGCCATTATACCTCGGGAAAAATTACGGCTGTAGTTTCCCCTTCCTTTCAGCCGGTCGCACTTCCAACATGCAACGCCGTTTTGGTTAATGTTACAAGGCCAGATCAGTCAATCAGCCAGAATGTTGCCCCTGCAACTACTGAAAAGGCTGCTGCCCCTCTTCAGGAACCACATGTTTGACAGGCCTTTCATCAGATACCCCTCCGTTGTGGTTGCACCTATCTATACCGCTGAAGCACGCAACCCTTCCCACCAACGGCAAAGTCCATGGTTCATGGGAGGAGGCTTCAAAACAGTAAGTTACATTTACTGGAGCTATCTCCCCCTTTTCAAATGAGTGAGTTGTGGAACACAAAGAGCAGCTTCTACACACATCAGAAAAGTAAGTAACTCTCTTTATCCATTATTGTTATTATTATCGCCATTTAATATATTCGTTTATACTGTTGCTTTTTTTTTTCCTGGCAGCAGAACCAGGACGTGCAGCGGTGCAGTAACTGTCCTTGCCATTAACACTCATCAGAGAAAACAGAATCAGTTGGTGTATTTTAAAGATGATTAATTAATGCACTCAACACATGGTTTTTACTGTTGTATCAAAAACAAATAATGATATTTTCATACAAAAATGTCTTATTTCCTTCAACCCCTTCCTGTAGGCTATAGTTCTGCGAATGAGGTAACAAAATAACTAAGGGTTTATTAACAATTTTTCGTAAATAGATGACTTATGAAATAGAGCATTTGGATGAACCTACAGCAAGGTGGGCAAATGCGCTGTTGCGGACGCCTACAATTTTTGCTTGCGGGTGTTGTCAGCCAGCAGTCGTACGCGGGCCAAGTCCCATGCCACTCACAAAGAGTCAGTCGCTTTCTCTGTTGGTTATCGCCACTGGTACCCCAGAGAACAGGTGGCTCTACCAACTGAGACGGGCGGCCAACACCAAGGTCACCGTGGGAATGTTAAACAGAAGGGCATGGTGCACTGTTACCGCTGCCAGGGGATGGGGTATGTGGCTCTCCACTGCACTTTCCCCTAGGTGTGCCTGAAGTGCGCAGGTGGCCGTGCCAGCCGCTGTTGCCCGCTGCCGAGGACACACACGCCCAAATGCAAACTGTGGCGACCCACACGTGGCAAGTTGACGTGGCTGTGCAGTCACCGAGGCCGCAGTAGCTCACCAGGGTGGACAGCTGCCAAAGAAGCACACCGACCGCTCCGACCGTGCCCAGGCTGGCAAACACAAAGGCCACTGCCGCCCACACTGAAATGGGCATCAGAAGACGACGCGACCGCGTCAGCAAACGTGCCCGACAGAGCATACCAGAATAATTGCGCGACGGTTTCCCCAGGGGGAAAACGCGTAGCGAAGAAGATGACAACATGACCGGAGGCGGCAGGAGTGGAAAACACCCCAGCCGCCGCCCGCAGCCCAGCTGCACCCAACCACCGCACAGAAACTGCTGTGCATGCAGGAGAGATGTCTGCAGTAGTCTCCACTCTTTCTCTCTGCAGTACTCTAAAAGGTCTCGCACCTGGCCGAGACGCTGCAGAGAATAGCAGAGGCAGCGCTGACAGCCGCGCCGGCGGCTGCCAAGCAGTCATCGGAGTAAAGGCGCAGTCAATTCTGACCGCGCGTGGAGCGGCGCCCTGTCATGGATCGCCACAGCTATCTGCACCGCAGACGGCAAAGAAGCACAAAAATCCTGAGAAGGGCAAATGCTGACATCTACAACAAGAGAAGCAACACATTCCGTCCACAATCGCAGAAGCCATGGAGGCAAAGTAGGAATAGCCTACTACGACTCCGCCTACTCAGGGGTCGGGGAGCACTTGATGAAGTCCCATCTCGTTGCAAGATCCCCTCGCTTCTAAACTGATACTGTTATTACTCAGCTTAGCCTCGAGTCCGTAGAGGGTGGTAAATGTGACGTACAGTATAACTGGTTAGCATTTCCACCCGGAATTTGCGAGTGTAAGTCAGACCTTCCTTGATCCGCCTTGGTGGGTCGTGTCGTCGGATTTCCTCCTACCTCTGCGCGGTGCAGCTCTCGAAAATGTAGTCTTCATTGGCGCATTGTATGTCTCTGTCGGTGGCAGCTAACTATCTGAAATTACTGTCGATCAACTTTGGGGTATCTATTTACTCGAAATTAACATTCAGAATGCCATAATATCACTTTTATTTCTATTAGATCAATAATGAAACACTCATGTTACAAACTACTCGTAACCGATAGCATGGCTACCATCGAATAAGGCAGGAAGAGCTCTTAACGCCGACTGCCGACTGCCGACTTTGGCGCGCAGTCCGTATCTCTTACTAGTTTCGTCACAGTTCGTGGATTTCCTATCAAGTTCGTACTTACTAAGATATGCATTTGCTAATGAACGGGTGTAAATTTTAATGAGGCAAAATTATGATAAATAGTTTTACACATCCAGAGGCTTCTCCTAGTTTTCATGTTGTCATAAATGACTTTAATTATTAAATATAAACAAACAAAATCGGTGACTTTGGCGCCAAGATGGCGGTACTTCCCGTCATGTATATTTCCCAGGCTGCCGCTTGTTGCTAAGGTCCAGCGCCGAGCCCCACCCCACTACGCGCGACATATGGTCGCTTCGTCACCTAGCCAGTCAGCGTGGGAAATGGTCTCCGACTCATGGCCGGCTACAGACCACAGCACTTCCTGACTATCGTGAATACATCAATAAGAGACAATAATTTATTAAAACTGGTAAAAATGTCTTCCTTGTTACCGATGCGCGTGTGGCAAGGTGGACCGGCTTTTTTTATTTTCTTATCGAATGCTTTGTAATGCTGTTTTATCGGCATGGGAGAAGTGCAATGTGAAGCTACATTTCACCTCCTTCAGTCTAAATTCCTGATCATTTTGCATACTGAGGAAAGGAGCGCCAAATTTCTCTAGATAAAACAGGAAAGAGAGAAAGAAGGAAGTCCATATGGATGCATGTCATTTCTTTAAAATGTTACTCTTATTTATAAAGCATTACGTGGCTTTGCTCCCGATTTTACCTCTTCCTTGTTATGTATTTAGAGGAAGAGAACTATGTCGCCCACAATGATGGTGCATTGACAATGAGCTCTTAAAATAGCCGAAACAGTACGCCCCTTCAGTGATGGAGAATTTGTTAAAGGATGTTTCGCTCAGTGGTGGGTTATGCAAAGTTTTGCCGATGTGCTACAATATGGTGGGCAATAGCCTTTTGACACGCAATTTTAATCGTAACTAAACTGAGTATACTAAGTTTACTTAAGTAAACTTAATAGAAATTTTATTTAAATTTATAAGTAGTCACTTAACATGGTGAGGAATAAAATTAAATTAAAAAAAGATTATGATACCACTGAGAATACAACCCGAGCTAATGAGATGAGAGTCAGTGCACTTGAAGAGTTGGCTGCCACGCCATTAATAGAATGCTTGCTCTAAAATCCCCTATAATCTTCAGAGAACGATTTACCTTTTCCTATGCCCCACTCAGGCGAAATATTCTAGGCACGTGAAAGAGGCACCTATCTGCCTCTGCTCACATAGTCTGAGCCAAATTTGTAAGCGTCGTTCCATGCCTTCCCGTTGTTAGATTTACATTTCGAGTAGATCAACCTAACTCTTTAACTTTCACTTTCTCCGTCAAAGATTCATTGGAAAAGGGTTTATCTAGCAGATCGTCTACAGGAAACACTTTCATATTAGATTTCCTCAAATACTCGTTTTTTTTACGACTATGTATAGCCCTTTGGCTTACAGAGGTAGTAATTGCCTCTAAACTGAATATATTAATTTTAAATATATAAACTGAACTGTTTAAATCTGTTTAAATTTTATAATTCATGGTTTAATATTGCGACGACAAAGAAATGTTGATAGCAGCAGGAATGAAACACGAGCTGATGAATTGCGACTCAGCCACCATACTCTTCGCTTGCAATACATGTTTCTCGCAGTTTCAAAGAAAAATACTGACCTGGTGCTGTGAGTAACGTCACATTCGTAGTGCCGGAAGGGATGACGTTACATCAGAGCATGTGCAGTCGAAAACAGACAGCTCCATCCCTTCTCTGAGTTGATCGTAGCGCAGCTGGCCATCATTTCAGCACTCGACACGGCCTTCTGATTTCGTACAACACACATTTTCGCCCTTTTTGGTTGCATACCAGCATGCATTCGAGGAGAAGTGACGTAATTTTTGTGTGATTACCGGCTGACATTCGAAAAAAAATGGCGTAATTTTAGAGCGATATTTACAGGGTGCTGCGGCATATTATTAAATTATAACCGGCTGTCACTGATTTTGTTGCTGCTGCAACAGTCTTTTCTCCAGCGACTCTTCCGGTTTTTAAAACAGTTCCTCTTCCGTGGAAAACAGTTTGCAGATGCACCGAAGAAGTGGCATACGACTTGGAAACACAACTGAAAAGATAAGACTGAAGATCTAGTTGTTTTCCCCTTGACTTTGGATGAAAGCGCGGATACAGATACTGCTCAGTTTGGTGTATTTGTGTGAGATGTTGATACTGAATTCAACCCGATGGAGGAACTCCTTGATTTAGCGCCAATTCACGATAAAGCTATGGTCGACGTTATATTTTCTTGCTTAGGAAAGATTACTGACGAAAATTACCTTTCTTGGGAAGCAGCTCTGTTGGTTGCAACAGATGGAGCTCCTGCAACGGTTAGCCGGCCGCGGTGGCCGTGCGGTTCTGGCGCTGCAGTCCGAAACCGCGGGACTGCTACGGTCGCAAGTTCGAATCCTGCCTCGGGCATGGATGTGTGTGATGTCCTTAGGTTAGTTAGGTTTAAGTAGTTCTAAGTTCTGTGGGACTGATGACCTAAGATGTTAAGTCCCATAGTGCTGAGAGCCATTTGAACCATTTTCCTGCAACGGTTAGTCAAAAATCTGGTGTCGTTGCTTTCATAATGAACAATGCGAAAGAAGTTGGTATCCAGCATGAAATTTCAGCGATACACTGCGTCCTACATTGGGTTAACCTGCTCGCAAAATGTACAAAAATAAATGACATCATGGACTTTGTTGTACAAACAATTAATAAACTCAGATCGCACGGCGTGAGACATCAGCAGTTTAAATCCTACCTGGCAGAGCTGGGGCATAATAGTGGCGACCTGACGTGTTTTTGTGAAAGACGTTGATTGTGTCGAGGTGTTGTTTTAGAACGTTTTTTCAACTTCTGTGAAGACGTACCATTATTCATAGGCTTTTTTCAACTTCTGTAAAGACATGTCCCACGTTTTGACACCGATTTGGGGTCTTAAAAGGAAATTGCCGTTGCCGATAACGCAACTTTCAGATAGGTCATTTTCGCACTTTCCGAATGTTGCAGTAACTATAAAAGAAATTCACTGAAGCGCCAAAGAAACTGGTATAGGCATGCGTATTCAAATAGAGGGATATATAAACAGGCAGAATACGGCGCTGCGCCGGCCGCGGTGGCCGAGAGGTTCTAGGCGCCTAGTCCGGAACCGCGCGAGTGCTACGGTCGCAGGTTCGAATCCTGCCTTGGGCATGGATGTGTGTGATGTCCTTAGGTTAGTTAGGTTTAAGTAGTTCTAAGTTATAGGGGATTGATGACCACAGATGTTAAGTCCCATAGTGCTCAGAGCAATTTGAACCAATACGGCGCTGCAGTCGGCAACGCCTGTATAAGAATGAAGACTGTATAAGACTGCGCCAGACACTTTTTGTGTCTAGCGCAGTTGTTAGATCGGTTACTGCTGCTACAATGGCAGGTTATCAAGATTTAAGTGAGTTTGAAAGTGGCGTTGTAGTTGGCGCACGAGTGATGGGCCACAGCATCTCCGAGGTATCGACGAAGTGGGGATTTTCCCGTACGACCATTTCATGAGTGTACCATGAATATCGGTTCCGATAAAACATCAAATCTTCAACTTCGCTGCGGTCGGAGAAAGATCCTGCTAGAACAGGACCAACGACGACTGAAGAGAAACATTCGATGTGACAGAAGTGCAACCATTCCGAAAATTACTCCCGATTTCAATGCTGGGCCATCAACAAATGTCAGCGCGCGAATCATTCAACGAAACATCATCGGTATGGGCTTTCGAAGCCGAAGGCCCACTCGTGTACTTGATGAAAGCACTACACGAAGCTTTACGCCTCGCTTGGGCCCGTCAACACCATCGGACTGTTGATGACGGGAAACATGTTGCCTGGACGGACGAGTCTGGTTTCAAATTGTATCGAACGGATGGACGTGCATGGGTATGGAGACAACCTCATGAACCCATGGACTCTACATGTCAGCAGGGGATTGTTCAAGCTGATGGTGGGCCTGTAATGGTGTGTGGCGTGTGCAGTTAGAGTTATATGGGGCCCCTGGTAGGTCTAGATACGACTCTGACAGGTGACACGTACGAAAGCTGTCTGATCTCCTGCATCAGTTCGTGTCCATTGCGCATTCCGACGGACTTGGGCAATTCCAGCAGGACAATGCGACATCCTACATTCCAGAATTGCTCCAGGAACACTTTTCTGAGTTTACACACTTCCGATGGCCACTAATCTCGCAAGACATGAACATTACTGAGCCTATCTGGGATGCCTTGCAAACTGCTGTTCAGAAGAGATCTCCACCCATTCGTACTCTTACGGATTTATGGACAGCCCTGCAAGATTCATGGTGTCAGTTCCCTCCAGCACTACTTCACACACTAGTCGAGTCCATTCCACGTCGTGTTGCCGCACTTTGAAACTTCTGCATATGGTTTTACCTAAACTGCTGAATTCTTACTCAGTATTCTTAAACTGCTGAGTGAAGTTGACTATACAGTCTCTTTGCTATTCTTTATCATCTCAACACTGACCTACAAAATTTGCCTTGACAAACAGAACTCAAACTTTTCCTATTCATTAATTACTCACAATATTCAAAGATAGCGCGATCTGACTGCTTTAAATAATAACCTGACTTCAAATTACAATAGAATGGCCCTGAATTAGAGGGAATTCTAACAATAACCTATACATATCACAAGTCACTTACCTCACAAAAATCTTCATTACACGAACTACTCCCATACAGCAAACGCCAATACAGCCAGCTAAATTAAAGATTCTGACTACAGAAGGCTCTAACTACTAATAGGCATGTGGTTAGCAAAGGAAAGATTTTGTTGCAGAGAAAACAATGTATTCACGTTAAGAATGTCACAACCAGTTCAAAAATTACATAATCGTGCATGACGTCCAGTTCCAAAAATTATATAATCATCGACATATTACACTTCCATGTCGGACACACGTCCAGAACGTCTGCTCGCGCTAACACTGCAAACCTCAAACAGTGCTAACTATTGACCTCTAGCGTTCATCACTGCTGACTGTTCACCTCCAACTTCCATCACTGCTGGCGATTAACCTCCAACTGCCGTCACCACTGACTGTTAACTTCCAGCTGCGGGTCCGATCACCCACAGAGTCTCTTACAGACTGCGCACAGCGCTGTCAGAGTTATTAATGCAGAGCGCTACAAAGCGCTGCCAACATACTATCACACAAACAGTCTACTTACAACTTCTGCGTGCTCGGGGGCGGGAGGGTGCACACGATATGGCTCTTAAGTGTAAATCTGAAAAGGTGAGATCGAGCGAACATTTTGTTTTGATGAAATTGTTGCACTACAAGCTTTGTTACAAAATGTTTATAGAAGATATAGTGAATTGGTTTGAACATGATTTTAGTGTTATGTGACTCCTTTTTTACTGGACGCTGAAAAAGTGTCTTCTGAAATTCAGTTGGAGCTCACTGACTTTCAGTGTAGTCGTGTGCTCACAGAGAGGTTTCGCATTGCAGAAATTACTTAAACGTTTGCGAGATCTGCCGTCGAGAACAGTTTCTGCAGTTGTTTCGAACAACTGCTATAGTGTGCAATATGTTAGGGTCCATATATTTGTTAGAGGATGTTATTTCAACAAAGGAATTAACAAAATCTAGTCTTAGGTGAGGTCTTACTGACGTTCATCCGACTAGAGCAATGCGTCTGATGACCAGTAATCTCACTCCAAGCATGGAAATGCTATTAAAAAAGAAATTTATAGGCAACAGTAGAGTGATAAAAATAGATGTTTCTTTCCTTTTCATAAATAGTAGGCCAGCTCCGAACTTAACACTTCTCAGTAACATTGTACGTATTAAGTTAATGGACGTTTAATACATAAAAAGCACGTCTTCTTTGCTTATTACTTTAAATCTTGTTGCATTCCCGATCAGGAAATTAAGTCGATTCTTTGTTTTCCTTCACAGCCGACTTGACGAAATTGTTACAAGCTGTTATTACTTTTTCACTCGATGCCACTTTCGTGTAACTCAAGATTGGTCTTCAAGGATAAACTGTCGCAAATACTACGCACAAAAAAGTGCTTTAAAAATGGACAGTCTCTAGCACGAAAACATTTTTTTGATGGTAACCAGTTTCGGTCAGCTTTTCACCATCCTCATAACATGATGATAGGCTGCGGCTGTGAATGGAGTTACAACATGCGCTCCATTCACCACCACCGCATAGCATCATTGTATGAGAGTCTGAGGATAGTCAAAAACTGGCCGAAACCGGTTACCAACAAAATAAATGTTATTGCAATCTTGACTGTTTATGTCCATTTTTAAAGTACAACGCACATGTTGTACTGTGCTGTAAGTATTCATTCCATTGTCGTATTGTGATAATTACGTGACTACCAATTCGGACGTCAGCTGTCAATCATTTATTATCTGCAGTCTTCAGTCCTGTTTGTGAGTACCACTTCTTCGCGAGTACCACTGAGCGACAGGGAAGTGCGATGGTGCAGCACGCCAGCGGAATCGCCACGATGAAGCGCTTCTAGCGACTTCGTGTGAAGGAGGCCTAACAGAATGCGAGCTAAGGTGCGCATCGTGCCTGCTCGGCGATACTAGCGGCCAGAGCGCCAGCGGACAAGCCTCGTGGGCAACTCACATGCCCAGCCCTGACCTAGAGAGAGGAAGAGGACTACCAGTAGGGGACCATTATTAAATGAGCTATAAATTTGGTAGATTAGACCTGTGCAAATGTTTGTTTGCCTGTCATTCAGGTAGCAAATTAATTTTGAGTTCTCCAAGACTGAGTTGCAGTAAATGTCAGCAAGTATTCGCCCATCTCCAATTAATATTATTACGTGTGTATGTCGCTGTACTTAGGGCTTTGTGAGGAATACACCGCTAGAGGGACACACAGATGGTCCACACACTACTGTACACATTATGGCAGCAGCAACAACCCAAAAGTACGTATTCACAGCCTTCTGCATCAATACATGAGAGTTTATTTTGGCTAGAATGAAATTTCCACTCTACAGCGGACTGTGCGCTGATATGAAACTTCCTGGCAGATTAAAACTGTGTGCCGGACCGAGACTCGAACTCGGGACCTTTGCCTTTCGCGGGCAAGTACTCTACAAACTGAGCTATCCAAGCACGACTCACCACCCGTCCTCACAGCTTTAATTCCGCCAGGACCTCGTCTCCTACTTTCCAAACTTCACAGAAGCTCTCCTGCGAACCTTGCAGAACTAGCACTCCTGGAAGAAAGAATATTGCGGAGACATGGCTTAGTCACAACCTGGGGGATGTTTCTGAAATGAAATTTTCACTCTGCAGCGGAGTGTGCGCTGATATGGAACATCCTGGCAGATTAAAACTGTATGCCGGACCGACACTCGAACTCAGGACCTTTGCCTTTCGCAGGCAAGTGCACTACCAACTTTTTCTTTAATCTCATTTTGTTCGCTTTTGTTCGTTGCATCTGCTCGGGGCGGACGTCGTAAGACATCCGTTTAAGTTCGTTGTTGATCGATTAACTCAGTTTGTTTATTACAGAGGGTAGCTAACCTTCTGGCCCTGACCGAACACACTGAGCAACCGTGCCGACGCCAACTAAGCTACCCAAGCACGACTCACGCCCCGTCCTCACAGCTTTAATTCCGCCTGTACCTCGTATCCTACCTTCCAAACTTCACAGAAGCTCTCCTGCAAACCTTGCAGAACTAGCACTCCTGGAAGAAAGAATATTGCAGAGACATGGCTTAGCCACAGCCTGGGGAATGTTTCTAGAATGAAATTTTTCACTCTATAGCGGAGTGTGCGCTAATATGAGGAGCAGGCATGAGTCGTGCTTCGGTAGCTCAGTTGGTAGAGCACTTGCCCACAAAAGGCAAAGGTCCCGAGTTCGAGTCTCGATCCGGCACACAGTTTTAATCTGCCAGGAAGTTTTGTTTCATTTGGACTGCCGAGCAATCACGAGAAGTCTCGTTCGATAGAATGTCTTCCATCGTAATGCATCTGTAGAAATAAAAATGTAAATATTTGTTTGTACAAAATCGTAAATCTTGGAAAGTTCTTAACTGATTGCTTTGAAATCTTGACACCTCATATTCATATACATGTATCCATTTAGATACTTACTAGAGAGCACATATAATATGTAAATGCATATGTGATAGTTACAGGGTAAATCAATAAAAATGTAAATGTTTGTACAAGTCCGCAGCTCGTGGTCGTGCGGTAGCGTTCTCGCTTCCCGCGCCCGGGTTCCCGGGTTCGATTCCCGGCGGGGTCAGGGATTTTCTCTGCCTCGCGATGACTGGGTGTTGTGTGATGTCCTTAGGGTAGTTGTGTTTAAGTAGTTCTAAGTTCTAGGGGACTGATGACCATAGATGTTAAGTCCCATAGTGCTCAGAGCCAATTTTTTTTTTTTTTTTTTTTTTTTGTACAAAATCGTAAAACTCCCAAAAGTTCTTCACCGATTGCTTTGAAATTTTGACACAAAGTTGCATTCGAATATATTGCATGTTTCTGTATATCTACTGAAGTGCTGTATGGTGCATAAATGTATATATTATTACATAATAAATAAAAATGTTTTATACATATCATACGCCACTCCTGCAGGTACCCTGTATTGTACGTTGACAGCCAATTAACCAATGAGTGCAGGCCAGACGCAGTCAACATCAATATTTTCTCCATCAGCAACACTAGCAGTGAATGTCTTAGTTGCTCGAGAGTAAGTGCTAGTAGCAACACAACACTTAAACACTGGATCATTTGGCGACATATAGTGTATTATTAAAACAACAAAGTTTTGCAAACATCTGAGTGTTACGTGATCTGTTATGTATCGCTGAAGACTACATATATCGATTAAGTGACGATGTGAAGACTGTGTTCGATGACATTGTGCGAGGTAATCCACGTGCCAGGACAGGTTTCTTTTTATTTCTGAGTTTGCAAACCTAAAAAGGAACAAGTTTATTTACGTTACCTGATAAGTTTGCGTCCGTGAAATGACCTCTGCCATTTTTTCGTGTAAACTCACTAGATGGGAACGCAGTGCTTAACAACACGCTGTTAGGGTTCTTGGCGTAGTAGTTACAGTGACACAATGGATGCTGACTGCGAGAAAAGAGTGCACATTAAGTTCTGCGTTAAGCTCGGGAAAATCTCTAGTGATGCGTGGACAGTGATTAAGCAAGCATATGCAGGCAAGGTATTTTCAATAAGCTACAAAAGGTTTCCTGAAGTCAGAGATTGAGTGCAAGACGTTCCATCGTCACCTGGCGCTCTAATGGGAAGGAGAAGGTAGAGGGAGAGGATCAGATGGACACAATGGGTGAGGAGCAGATGGACAGATGGGGGACATAGGAGGAGAAGAACAGGCACTAGGGGGAGGCAGAGGAGATCAAAAAGAAGGGGAGGAGGAGCTGGATGAAGAGAGAAGGAGAAGATGGACTTAGGGAGGTGAGGAGGAGATCGACAGGTGAGAAGGAGACGGAGGGGGGAGAGGAGATGGCGAAAGGGGAAGCAGCAGCAGACAGACAGAGAGAGGGGGAGGAGCAGATGCACAGAAAGATGTCAAAATGGCTGAACAGAGAGTAGAGTTTGGAGGAGATGGACAGAGAAAAGGGGGAGGCAGAGATGGAAAGAGTGAGGGGAAGGAAATGAACAGTAAGAACAGAGAAGGTGAACTAATGGAAGATTGGTATAGATACATAACTGGGCAATGCATGTTATTCAGCTATTATTGTACAAAACGTCCATAGTTTACGAGCTGGGATAGTGTTTCTCCAGGAGTTATCTATGTTGCTTGTTGAGCAATGGGTTCGGGAGAGTCAGCGCTGCTGGATCACAAGAAGATGTCATTGGATGAATGGAGTAGCTGGGCGAGTTTGCTTGAGCAAGTTTTTTTCGCCATTCTTGAGGACAGCGCGAGGCAAACTTGTTTTTGAGATGTTTCCTGTTTAAAGTTATATGATTAAAATTGCTTACGTTTTTTGACAAATTTGTAATCTGACTGTTGTCGTTATTAAGTTTCTAAGGATCCTTACAAGCAAAACAGTTTATTCATTTGGTTAATGCCAGCAGTTCCCTTCCCTCATTGGTGCAGTTATTATATATAAGAGAATTGTTTTATATTTCTCATCAATATTTGAGGATTCAGAAATCGCCCTGGTAATTTAATGAGTGTCTTCCTGGACGTCGCCAGGGTGAACTTAGATGGAGAGTTGCGAAGGGCAGCACCTCCAGTACTGGTGGCTGGTGCTGACTTCTGTTTTCTTTGTGTGTTTAATACAGTTCTGACCTAAGTGTTTTTTTTTTTTCTTCTTTTTGCTCTATGTGGATGATGTTTTATTCAGTCTCCTGGCCCTTCCATTTCTGGTGATCGTTATTCATAATTCTGAATCAGCTAATCAAATGTTTTTACTGTAAGGAGTGGGAAGAAGATGATTGCTGGAAGAGGGGAAAAGTATCAGAAGAGGAGCGATGGACTTCGATTAAGACGAAAAGTGCTGTTTTACCGACTGTCAGAGAAGGCACTGGAGATATGGTGAACCAGTGTTGGATTAGGCAGCAACCAGCCATTCAAACGACATAAAGGTAAAATATGGAACCATTTAATTTGTATTAGACGAATGTGACTGGAGGAAAATACTGAGGCATTCTGACTTAGGGAGAGAGCTGTAGTACTAGAGAACAGAATAGCAGTTTTCCACTGCAGGATGGAGACGATCGCACTTCAGCATAAATAAATTCCCAGTGCTGGGGTCTTATTCGTAAATATGACGAAAAATTTTTGTGATAAAGGTGTTTTGTAGTTCTGTTTCTACTCATTTGCTTCCTTCTCTGTAGTTAGGGTGTCCTTTTGATTCTCTCTGTTATGTTTTATATACACTAATAAGAAATATGAAACACTCACAACACATGGACAGATTTCAATATAACTTTGTACACATACACGCCATCGGCAGACATGTAAATGATTAAAGTTACAATTCTCTGTGACAAGTAGAACAACCACCAGATTCCTCCTGATATAGTTAGATCTTAGTATGTGGGGATATCGATCTGTATGTGAGACCTGAACATTTCTCGCCTGTGCCGAGTGGACGATCTTTGGACAGAGTGAAAGGACACCCATTGCGTTCTGGACTAATATTCGAGGAAGATGCATGTATAGTTGCTCTCGTGAATAAAGTTTCGTTTTGTTTACCACGCCGTGTAGGATTTGAAATAGCTCCAACGGTACCGTGGCCAACTCTTCTTACAAATACATTACCTTGTGTGTCTAGAATAGCTAGCGGTTCCTGCTACCCTGTAAAGCACAGTTTTAATGAGATTTTTACTCCCTCGTTTACCTCTTCCGATAAAAACCTGAATGGCATTGCCTGTAATCATACATGCCTGAACTTTCCCTGTGCCTGTAATGCCTGAATGCTGTGATGCCTTGCTATGTTGTCAAGTGATAAAAATGACAACAGTCGAAGTACGCAAGTCAGCATGTGACAATCAACTGATGCGACCGCCCCTTCAGAGCGACAGGATGAACTTGTCCAGCGCTCAGAACAAGAGTGTTTCTGTGCTGGTGCCACGTCATTTCGCGGGAACTCCATCCATCGTTGCGTTTGGCGCTGCAGCTGTGACTCGTTAATAGGTCCGCCGCCGGGTCTGCGTGTTACTCGCACGCATTCAACATCTCCCTTCTCTCGGAACTTTCCATCGTAGCGTTCCTTGAGACAGATGTGTGACTCATAAATTTCTTCATTCGGGCAGGACGTTACACAGAGGCTGGAAAGTATTCGTTCCTTCACAAGTGTGGACTGATGCTCTGTACGGGGAAACTCTGAGCATCGCTTCCCAATACACTTGCAGCCATAAGCATTAACTTAAATCAGTTCAAGGTTTACGATTCGTGTACGAGTATGTCGTGTAAGAAAGAGCAATGGTTTTTTAAATTGGACAAATTCGTAATCGAAGCTACCAGATAATATTAGGTTAATTTCTTGACATAGCCATGCTTTTTATTTGCTGAAGATGGTAGAAAATTCAAGTATAAAGATGAAGTATAAATGAGTCAATATTTGTGATTATTGTTTCATTTCGATTCGAAGTTAATGTCAAATTCTTGTAGACTGCAGCATGCTTTTCTGATTCGTTTAATTGAATGTAATGTATCTTCAATCAAAAAAATAAATAAAAGAAGAACAACGTAAAAGACATGCAAATTTAATAGGAACTGTATAGTTAATGTCTTCATTATCGGTATTAAACAGCTGTTTCTATCCTAGATTAAGCAAGTTCGAACACAAATACTAGCTAGAGGAGAGCGTTGCGCCTAGAGGATTGTTTACCTAGGACCATACGATTTTTTTGGTAGGTACTTTAGTCTAATGATTGAATTACGAATCACTGAAAAATGCTCACTGAAGACAGCTGTAAGCAGTTTTTGTTGTCACTGGACATGAAATGGTGTTTATGGCACTTTCAAATATTTCATATTCTACACATTCAAGTTCTGCATAATACATTAAAGCCAATTTGAATATATTGTTAATACTTCAGGGACAGAACTTTATGTTGAGTAAAATGATGTACATCTTTAGCACTGTTTATGTGATATGTGGACAGTTAAGCCATACTCTGTCAGTCATGCATCATCTTATACCTTGATAGAGAAGGTCTTTTACCATGGAATATGTAGTGCTTGCAAATGAACTATTAGTTGCAGTAGCATCAGTAGTAGTTTTAGTAATTCTCAGATATCTTTTATAATCGTATTGGACATGTACTGGTATTACAATTTAAGAACAATAATAAAGTGATCCATATAAATGGACATTTACATGCTTACAGGTCTAGTATGACAAGGATGGGATGGTAACTGACCATGGCCTTGTAGTAGGAATCATCCAAGCATTTGCCGGAAGTGGTTTAGGGAAACCATGGAAACGTAATCAGGATGGCTGGATAAAGATTGGAGCCTCCACCCTCCTGAATACAAGGCCATTCCTTTTAAAACATTACTGCCTTATTAGCTTTACCCCTAGTGCACAATACTGTTTTACAAATAAGTCATCTAACTACCCTTCATTGTATAAGATATATTGCTTACATGATACTTTTTAACACTCTTTCTAAGTAAGTCTGTTTTAGTAATTTCTTTAATCACCCTTATGAAATGAGTTTCTTAAATCTCTTACCAGTTTTACCTGTCTCGAAACTGAAAATTTGTGTTAGTTTCCAATTGCTTGTATTTCAAAACGTATTTAGCTTGTAACAGGATTTTGATAATATTTTGGCTTCATTTTATTTCACTTAATGATTATTAGTGTCTAGTAGAGTAATAATGTAACAGACACGCTATTAATTACAATGTTAACAAAATTTCCTCGACTGCAATTCTTTTACATTTCAATCGAACATTCGTTCCTAGGTACGTGACCATTGTGTATCTTGGAACATGTTTTCACATGTTTTCACCTCAATCTTCTGTAGTAATATTTGTAATTTCGAAAAAACTGCAAAACCTAAAAAGTGAATGCCATTATTTAAAAATAAAATTAGAAAATCCCTACAGTATGCCTGTCAGACAACATTCGTTGTATATTTTTACAGGAAGTTCAAAACATAAATACATGAATCATAAATCAAATCACACTGTAATCGAGACATGCTTATGTGGGCTGTTAGCCATCAAAAAAGGACATTGTGAATGCATCACGCTTTTGTGATGCATATATGCTTATGATACCATTCACTGCATACCTGTCATCACTATGGAATTTATGTTTTCAACAGTACTCTGCTTCAGTAAAAATTCCTTGACAAAAATACAACTACATCTGCCATGCTAATAAGCGAGAGCTTACAAAAGGACTCCAATAAGAAACTTTGCATGAAAAAAGTTTTTAATATGATCTCGTAAACACACCTTTATGCTAGAGGAGCATGGCTTCTGTACTAGAAAATAATTTAGTTCATCTACATTATTTTAAATTTAATTAATTAAAACTACTGAAAAACTCTGCTATTTATCGTACAGCGAGTGGCAGCCACCGCTCGTGTGTAATGTCCTACAGCACATTGAATATTGCACAAAAATTAAGCCATTTCTCTTCAAATGCAAACCGGATATCGCACTAAAATTGTACCATTTCTCTTTGAAGACGAAAACATGTTTTGTGGTGGTCTCTCCACTATAACCAGAAACAGTGTCAATTGTTGAAATGATGGTGTGCCTCACTACAATCAGTTCAGAGAAGGGACGCAGCTACCTCTTTCCTACTGTGCATGCTCTGTGCGACGTCAGTTGTGGGATAAAATTCGTTGTACGCCACTTTTTAATGCATATTGCCTATATCAGGGCAAGCATATATTCAGGGCCAAATCTACTGTTCTGCTTCATGCCAACCCTTAACCTATTGTCCTCTTTTGATTCACTGGTTCTTAAACTATTGTTATACATCAATTTATATCAGATTCATATCAAATTAATTAATTAATCACTCCCACCCTCCCCCTTCTCCTCCCTCCATCCCTAAGGAAATCTCCAGCACTCCTCCTCCCCTCGCCGATGCAAGTACACTTTCAGGCTCGAGTTATTCAAATAGCCTCCTCCCACTCTATCAATTTTATTGACTAATTAATTAGGTTGATCAATTAATTCATCCCTCCCCCTCTAAGAAATCCTCCAGACCTCGCCCTACCCTCCCTCACCTGGAAACTGAAGGGTCTGCGCTGGGAGGAGGGATCTCACAACAGAAAATATAATTACATAGCAGAAGATATACTGTTTATTTATTAAATTCAATTTGCAGGGATTTGACGTCTCTTGCTCATCATTCACTCCCGTTTGGGAAGATACAGATCTCATAAAATACATCGAAAAGAAGTAATTAAATCACTTGCTTTTTTTTATTCCGATCACAGAAGAAATACCATCATGAAATACTTATCACATGTAATTACACTGTTAAAAATCTTTCGATCACGAAGCACACGCTGTCTGCTGGGCTGCACCATGTGTCAGCCGCTTCACGTGTTCTCGCAAGTGCAGGCCGCACTACGCCTGCTTTGGGCCCATAACACTGTAGGAAGCAATAAATTGATTTGCATTGCGACTGGGTTTTTAAAGCACTATAGAATACATAACTGGTTCTCTGCACTGCATCCAGAAGGAGGACAAAGGACCTAATGTGTGATGGGGCAGAGACAACAGCAAATGCTACTGCAGGACAGAGTCCAGCGGGATGTATTGTGAAGCTCTAAACACGACACACTTAAATCACGAACCTGTTCGTAGCAGTCTTTGTCATGGTTAGATGTTGGAGATCGTTCAAACACTCGCACATCCTGTACACTCATGTCTCTAAGTCCACACACAGTGCGCCAGTCCCCACATACACCGTCACCGCCAACGCTCAGAAGTTATTGAACACTGCCACTTCGATCGCAACCACAGTCGTGGACGTGTATGTATGCCAGAGAACACCCCTCCTGCCATGGAGAGCATCTGGGGTGATTGGAGTGGTAGGAATTCGAATGTTATAAGCATGTCCAATGCCAACACTTGGCGGTAATTGCTATTGAATCGCTCAATTTTCCACAGGGAATACATGCAACACAAGCGATTGTGGAGACAGACCAATGCATACTGAGTATTAGTTCGCTATTCAGCTATCCAGAGGGCGCCACCGCTGTAACTTGCCCCTGCAGCTGCGAACAAGAACCGATTAGCCGGCTGGCTGGAATTTTTCTTTGTACCCGCCACTCACGAGACTCTTAAGCCGGGAATTCCCAATCGTCCTGGCCACAGACTACCTCCGCCGCGCGCCCCACGTGCCAAACTGTGCCATCCTAGGAAAGCAGTCACATATTTATCACTGTAATTACAATTAAATATTACGACTGTAGCCACAATATGATGAATTTCGACAATGGGCAAAGTATCATAAATACTTCTTGCTGGCAGCTATGGCTGTGGAGATATCAAAATCTATATTCCTCTTATGACTGGACATAATTATTCACGTAAAATCCTTCATCCCACTTACGACTATCGGTGCTTTGAAATCGCAATCTCCCACTTCAGATCCATATCTCCCTCATGCCCAGACATAGTGATTTTCTCTGCACATGTCAGAACAATGACCATAGTAACTTTACACCCCAACACAAATTGCCGATCACAGCGAACTTACCACACATCCCCTACCAAGTATAAATATATACACCAAAGTATACCAGACAGCAACCTATACAAATGCAGTTTGATTATCTACATTTTTGTAGCAATTCAATGATAGTGCGTAATTTACGTTTACAATTGCTCTTCTTTCCCAGTGTGGATGGGATTCACAGCGTATTCTAGCATTCTTAGGATAAAGTTGGAGATTCAAGGATCTCTCCGGATTGTCTTGACCAACCATCTTTACAATACTGTCTCTGCTTTAATTTGCAGTTGGCTAGAAGTAGGGGGAGGTACACTACATTCTACGTTTCATAAAGGAAGAGAGCGAGTGAGTCCGCAATTGCTGTTCAGCGAAGACAATCTTACTCACACCACCCATCAAGTGTATAAGATCCCTCCAGATGCGCACTTCTTGAGGAGTTTTACACCTCTTATCGGTGTATAGTCAATATGACAGTGTTATGATGTAGCAGACAGTTAAGAAAAAACATGTGGTTTCTGCATGATGGAGCTCTGAACGGGCAGAGTTTGAAGCATTTTATGTAAATCAAGTGTGCTATCAATTCTAAAGTATTGTTCTTGGGTCTGCACCATACCAAGAAGGTATCAGGAAGAGAGAAATGATCATAGAATATAAACACATTCACTCATAATTGTATACGATTCTTCACTTGAACACACCATAATGTTAAACCTGTGTGGTTTCCGAAATATTAGTCACGTGTAGTGCAACACTCTTAATACTCTAATGCAGGACATGTACATCCAACAATTGATATACATCCAGCTGCAAGTTTTCTATCCCACTCACTACTGTTACAAACCTTAAGATAATAAAACTACATCCCTCTACACCAAAGAAAAACATAGATTCTTTGTGATACATGCACAACAGCTTTTTTGGGGGGTGTACAGACTCCACTGTTCACATCCAATTACAGTTCAGAAATTATAGTATGCTCACATCATTCCCATAAAATGATCATCAGAAAAAGTAAAAGCCTCTTACAAGGAAACAGACGAACCAAACACATAGCCACGGTGTTTGATATGTGAAAGAAATTACATGTCATGCTGCACAAACTCCATAAACAGGACAACTGTCAAGCATAGGATTTCATAGGGTTTGCAGTACCTCACAAACACCTGTCACTAACTTAGAATCACTGCAGTTATAAAACTGAAACTAGATTTATGTCCAAGATGTGGCAGAGGGAGTACTTTGCACACATCTTTGTTTGTCTACAGATATGTGGTGAAATGGGTTTTTCACAAATGGGCGTGATTCATCACAGATGCGTTTGTAGTCGTCTGCTGACTGTGGTATGGAGATGTTTGCTGTGAATGATTGCAAGTAGATAGTGCTCTAAGTCACACGCAGAACATGCAGTTGTATATTAGCTGGTCACTAGTTATACCAAACAACTAATGCACCCTGAGAGAACAACGGGATAAATGATTAAATTCGTGATAAATGATCTGCAGCATCATCTCTCTCTAGAATGCATCATCAGTGTACCTCTAAATCATACCTCACTACAGCTACCCTCAACGGATCACTCCATCTACCTTCTATCATCCTTTAACGCAGATCCATGTCAATTTAGAGGCAGATGGTTCTCTTTTCCAGTAAACCATAAAATACAGCAGTAAGCTTGCATTTATTACTATTACCTCAATAGACATACAGTAGAATGTGGTTAAAAAACTATGCAGCAGCCTTTGTGTAATGTATTTGTTAGCTAAGAGTGCACGGTTGTGATTGGTGGAGAGTACAGAGAAGCACATTGTAAACACTGTTTATTAGGGTTTAAAACACACAAACAGTCCTACACAGGGCCAAACACGCGGTTCATTCTGTAGCTGTAAATTGCAGTCTCCCACGTTTTAATTAAACGATCTTTAACTAAGGACACTTTATAAAAATTTATAAGGTGGTTGTCAATAAGTTTGGGGTCACACCTGGGCTTGTGATCCAATGCATATAAATTTATTACTCTAAATTTGCTGGCCATCCAGCTGTCTTATCGCTGTCGACGGAAAATAATTGTTTCTCTGGTTCTCGGTGCTTCCATATCAACTTTTTCTCCTTTTTCTCTTGATGTCACCTACTTGTTTACATGTATGAGTATAAAAATTTTCCTGCGCCAAGTGGACGACATGCAAGTACTGCCTCAGTCCCCCCCCCCCCCCCCAATTTCATCGCATTTTAGTGTATGTTCCTTATTGCATAAGCATTTTCCTACGTTTTTCGTAGTTTACCAATTTTATGTCACTTCTGTCCATGCAGACACGAAGTCACTTCTCGCCACATATTCTAAAATAGCTTGTAAATTTAGTACGGTTCTCGACACCAACCACAGAAGCGCTATCTTTCTGGTCTGACAGTATAGCATAACAGTGTGCCTGAGTGCATTCAATCACCTCAAGCCACATATTCTACAGGTGCAGTGCATTTGTTCCATTTTCTGAATGTCTCTGGTTGTGTGTGTGTATTGCAGATGACAAACACGAGTTAGTGTTCGAGTGGGGATCCCCCACGTGTTATAGCCAAAGTAATGTTCAGAGGTGGATCCACAATACACTACCTCCTGGTTAGGGTTCCAAGGTGGATAAACCAGGCGTCATGTCCGGAGATGTGTTCTATGTCTGAAGATTCATTCACCAGCGGGAGGACTGAGTCGTGGGAGCCATCCACGACACTGGCAGAGACACAGACATGCAGGGAACAGAGAGAATGCACTGCAGCTGCAGAGTATGTGGTTGGAAGTGACTCGATATGTTCGAGTACACTGCTATACTATACCGTCCGACCAGTAAAGTAGTGCATTTGCGCAAGGTGTTGCTGTCCTGAGAAGCGATGTCATGATCACATGGTCAGATGTGACATAAAATTGATAAAATTACGAAAATCGATGTAAATACGTATAAGATGACGGAAAACGTGGGAAAATTGAGGTGGGAATGAAGGAGTATTTGCATGTGTTCCGCTTGGTGCAGGAAAATCTTGTACATGGGAATAAGTATGTGACAGCAAGAGGAAAATGAGAAAAAGTTGACTTGCAAGTACCGGGAACCAGAGAAACTGTTTTTCATCGACAGCGATAAGACAGCTGGAATAGAATGTTTAACGTGGATGGCCACCAAATGTAGATTAATACATATGTATATGTCGGATCACAAGCCCAAGTTATCGGCAACCACCTTATAAATTTTTATAAAGTGTCCTTAGTTAAAGGTCGCTTTATTACAACATGGGGGACTGCAATTTACAGCTACAGAATGAATCGACCCTGTGTAAGACTGTTTGTGTGTTTTAAACCCTAACAAACAGTGTTTACAATGTGCTTCTCTGTACGCTCCACCAATCACAACCGTGCACTATTGGCTAACAAATACCTTATGCAAAGGCTGCTGCATGGTTTTGTAACCACATTCTACTGTATGTCTATAGAGGTAATAGTGATAAATGCAAGCTTACTGATGCCTTTTATGGTTTCCTGGAAAAGAGAACCATCTGCCTCTAAATTGACATGGATCTTCATTAAAGGATGATAGAAAGTAGATGGAGTGGTCCATTGAGGGTAACTGTAATGAGGTATGATTTAAAGGTACACTGTTGATGCATTCTAGAGAGAGAGAGAGAGAGAGAGAGATGATGCTGCAGGTCATTTATCACGCATTTAATCCTTTTTTACATTGATATGTCAGGGTGCATTAGTTGTTTGGTATAACTAGTGACTGGCTAATATACAACTGCATGTTCTGTGTGTAACTTAGAGCACTATCCACTTGCAATTAATCATTCACAGCAAACATCTCCATGCCACAGTCAGCAGAGGACTACAAATGCATCTGTGATGAATCATGTCCATTTGTGGGAAACCTATTTCAATACATCTCTCTAGACAAACAAAGATGAATGCTAAGTACTCCCTCTGCCACATCTTCGGACATAAATCGAGTTTCGGTTTCATAACTGCAGTGATTCTAAGCTAGTGACAGGTGTTTGTGAGGTACTGCAAACCCTATGAAAACCTGTGCTTGACATTTGTCCTGTTTATGGAGTTTGTGCAGCATGGCCTGTATTTTCACATGTCAAATATTGCTACATCCCTGTCAGAGGCATTTTCTGTTACTGACAATCATGTTATAGGACAGATACGAACGCACTATTATTCCTGAACTTTAATTGGATGTGAACAGTGGGCGCTATACACCTCCAGAAAGCTATATCGTGCATTTCTTTAGTGCAGACGGAAATAGTTTTATCAACAAAAAAAGTTGGTCATGGTAGTGATAGAAAATTTGCATGTGGTTGCATGTCTGATGTTGGACATATATGTCCTGCATTAAAGTATTAAGAGTGTTGCACTACACATGAATAATATTTCGGAAATCACATGGCTTTAATATTATAGCATTTTTAAGTGCAGAATCGTATAGCCTTAGAAGTGCATGTGTTTATGTTCTGCGATCATTTGTCTCTTGGCGATAACTTCTTAGTGCTGACCCAGACCCAAGAAGAATACTTTTGAATTAATAGCACACTTGATTTACGTAAAATGTTTCAAACTCCATCCGTCTTGAGCTCCATCATGCATAAAACACACGTTTCTTCATAAGTGTCTGTTATGCCATCACAACGCTCTCATAGCTACTATATCCCAATAAGAGCCGCTAACCTCCTCGAAAAGTGCGGCATCTGGTGAGATCGTGTGCACTTGGATGGCTGCTGTGAGTAAGATTGGTGTGGAGCAGTCTTTGCTAAACAGCAGTTATGGACTCAGCTCGCTCTCTCCCTTCATGAGACGTGGAATGTAGTGGATATAGTACCCTCCTACTTCGCGGTCAGCTGCAAATTAAATTGGTGACAGTGTTGTAAAGATGGTTGGACAAAGAGAATCTAGAAATATGAAAATCGGTATAGGAAACTATCTGATATGCTACGGTATATACGCTCGACTGTTAACCATGAATGGACATACTGCATAGTCATCGCTCTACATACGCTATCTAGTATATGGTACATGCAAAGTAGTGGGAGGGGGGGGGGGGGGTTTGCGATGATATAGAAATTGGTAAGCGTGCTGCTGTGTCATTGGTCAGCATTGAAATTACGGAGAAACTGATAAAATTGCTCACGCTACAAACTGCGGTGCTTTATGCTGTATCTTGTTCCATATCGGTGGTGTGTTTTCCATCCCATCCATCCACTGCTATGATATTGATTACCATATAATGATTGACTGACACCATTTGTTTGAGATTGAGAGAATATTGGGGGATAGCTACCATCAAAACAGTGATCATGTACATGGTGGCAATACAAGGAATCAATGCTCTTGGTCTGTTCGAAATGGAACACCTAGATATCTGCTACCCTTTAACATAGATGAGATTAAATGTAGAGGTCATTGCCTTTGGGCAGCTGTTTGTAAACGCTCCACAACGCCACAAACTCTTCCAGTTTCCGTATCCTCCGATATCTTCCACATTTTTGAAAATAAGAAACACTGGCTCTTTCTTTTATTTCAAGAATCCTGTGTGTTGTGGGAGCAGCATAGTTTACACCATGCGATATCCAGCTTTCTGTGAGAGCCAATGGATCAAAATGTGGTAATGTTTGATTAGCATTTGGCACATACCTTGAAGTCATGGTGGAAAAACAAAATATATGATGGTGTACAAAGCTGTAGTCATACACTGCTTGGATGTGTTACAGCAGAAAAAAACAAAGTATCAAATTGCTTGTGAAAGAACTGCACAGGGACACTCTTGCTATTGATAGTCTGTGGGATATACATTGAAAGCCTCTATGAGGATGAAGATTTGTCTGATGTGATAGAAGAACAAACAGGAGTCGATTTAGAAGAGATAGGGGTTCCAGTATTAGAATCGGCATTTAAAAGAGCTTTGGAGGACTTACGGTCAAATAAGGCAGAAGGGATAGATAACATTCCATCAGAATTTCTAAAATCACTGGGGGAAGTGGCAACAAAACGACTATTCACGTTGGTGTGTAGAATATATGAGTCTGGCGATATACCATCTGACTTTCGGAAAAGCATCATCCACACAATTCCGAAGACGGCAAGAGCTGACAAGTGCGAGAATTATCGCACAATCAGCTTAACAGGTCATGCATCGAAGCTGCTTACAAGAATAATATACAGAAGAATGGAAAAGAAAATTGAGAATGCGCTAGGTGACGATCAGTTTGGCTTTAGGAAAAGTAAAGGGACGAGAGAGGCAATTCTGACGTTACGGCTAATAATGGAAGCAAGGCTAAAGAAAAATCAAGACACTTTCATAGGATTTGTCGACCTGGAAAAAGCGTTCGACAATATAAAATGGTGCAAGCTGTTCGAGATTCTGAAAAAAGTAGGGGTAAGCTATAGGGAGAGATGGGTTATATACAATATGTACAACAACCAAGAGGGAATAATAAGAGTGGACGATCAAGAACGAAGTGCTCGTATTAAGAAGGGTGCAAAATAAGGCTGTAGCCTTTCGCCCCTACTCTTCAATCTGTACATCGAGGAAGCAATGATGGCAATAAAAGAAAGGTTCAGGAGTGGAATTAAAATATAAGGTGAAAGGATATCAATGATACGATTCGCTGATGATATTGCTATCCTGAGTGAAAGTGAAGAAGAATTAAATGATCTGCTGAACGGAATGAACAGTCTAATGAGTACACAGTATGGTTTGAGAGTAAATTGGAGAAAGACGAAAGAAATGAGAAGTAGTAGAAATGAGAACAGCGAGAAACTTAACATCAAGATTGATGGTCACTGAAGTTAAGGAATTCTGCTACCTAGGCAGTAAAATAACCAATGACGGACGGAGCATGGAGGACATCAAAAGCAGACTCGCTATGGCAAAAAAGGCATTTCTGGCCAAGAGAAGTCTACTAATATCAAATACCGGCCTTAATTTGAGGAAGAAATTTCTGAGGATGAACGTCTGGAGTACAGCATTGTATGGTAGTGGAACATGGACTGTGGGAAAACCGGAACAGAAGAGAATCGAAGCATTTGAGATGTGGTGCTATAGACGAATGTTGAAAATTAGGTGGACTGATAAGGTAAGGAATGCGGAGGTTCTACGCAGAATCGGAAAGGAATATGTGGAAAACACTGATAAGGAAAAGGGACAGGATGATAGGACATCTGCTAAGACACGAGGGAATGACTTTCATGGTACTAGAGGGAGCTGTAGAGGGCAAAAACTGTAGAGGAAGACAGAGATTGGAATACGTCAAGCAAATAATTGAGGACGTAGGTTGCAAGTGCTACTCTGAGATGAAGAGGTTAGCACAGGAAAGGAATTCGTGGCGGGCCGCATCAAACCAGTCAGTAGACTGATGACCAAAAACAAAAGGGATATGGTTCTCCTGCAGTATGGGAGATGAAACTTTGCATTGGTCTGTGCAGGTGACTTCGATCACTGGCCACCAGCTCCAAATGACCAACACTTGTAATATGATCGCCACATATGTTCGATGTCAGCATGCAGACAGTGATTGTTTTCGATATATTGAAAGAGAGGGGCAATCTTATTGAGTTATCTACCAGGTGATGTTAGTGGAGTTTTTATAGTTCGTAGTTATTCTCTGTTGGATGCTACAAGATAATGAGGATAGAGAGAATGTTTGGGTGAAAGATACGAATGCACCCTGAGAAATCCAGATCTCTTTCGGACTGCTGTACCTATATGTGGTTTGGAGATGCACCACAGTTCAATAGCAAAGTCCTAATCCTTTTTCCATTTCCTGTGTGATATGGAGTCTTCATGATTTCCTGATAAGAAGCACTATTGTAAATAGGCCTACTAGCTTTTCTACTACCTGTGTTGCAGGAAAAAGCTTCGTTTGACGCTGGTCTCACACACTGTACACGATTAGCAGCATGTTCACATTTCCGCCGAGTGGTCGAAACGCAGTCCTGTCACATTAATTCAACTCACCCTGTTTCTCTGCGGGATGCAGAAGGTCTTAGCTATAGTGCTCTCTGACTTCAGCTCAGTTCCAGCTTAAATTGGAACGGTGACATGGACAAAGCAGCAGGAAGGGCGGGACAGAGGCTCAGCAACAGTTGCAAGATGCAGAGGGACTGTCTACAACAACACTGGAGTTTGTTGTATGGGCTCCGTAGTAGATAGGTTCAAAAAAGCTGACTCGTTTCGAGATATGATACTACCACGAATATAATTCCCCAGTGGCTGTAATCAATAAAATACATCTCCACAGGATTCAATGGAAGTATGTGATTGATTGGAGAGACTTGACTCCAAATTGCAGGCAGCATTTCTACCAGAAAGCGTAAGACTATACATCCGAAAAGCTAGTGCATTGGTCATAGGATTTTGTGCATTTCTTACAACTTCAATGTAGCATTGCATTTTTAAGTAATTCCCCACATAGCATGCCATCTACTGTATGTGATCATTCTCAATCAATCATCACCCTCCGTCACCTATGACCTCGTGGATACATCGCAGAGCCTCTGTTACACTGTCTACATGGTATCGAGATAGAATGTGTCACAAATACTGTTTGTTAGCGTGGGGAATATCTAGCAGCAGCAAGGGGGAGTTGTAAATATCGGTTTAATACCCCGTTCCTTAGCCGAATTACTTTCTAAATTCGGTGATAAGGGTGATTTTCGTACGATCTTACACCACTGGTGATGTGCATCAGCACTTTCAGTCAATTAATAACACACATTGCGATCACCATCTACATTCAGTGTCGTGGTATTTGTGTGGAAAACCACTTCATTCAGAAGCAATACCCTATCTGGATTTATAAAGCATGTATAGTAGTTAACATGGATATCCTTAGTGATACACGTGTCTGCCTGTATAACTATGGCGACTTTTTTATGGAGGGTGAGAGTAACATGGTCGTCGCGATAGTCTTTTTAACATCTGGTTGCGTATAAGGCAATTACGTCTCTCTTCCTAAGAGACACTGGTACCTCTTGCACAAAAAAAAACAAATGAAGCACACCCATCCAGTGCGGATTTTCGCTCAGTACTGTTTGGTGCCACCAGAACTCAGTTTCTGGCGAAATATTACACTTAGTAGGGTATGTGTGATAGATTCGCTGTGATCGGCAGTCTGTGTTGGGGTAAAGTTATTGTGGTCATTGTACCAACATGTGCAAAGAAAATGACTATGTCAGGTTGTAAGTGAGGTATGAATTTTATGAGGCAGACTGCAATTTAAAAGCACTCATAGCCATAAGGGGGAAGAAGGATTTTACGTGGAAAATTATGTCCATTTATAAGAGGAATAAGCTCGCAGAAGCAGCAGGCACAAAGAAAAATTCCAGCAGGCTGGCTAGTTGGTTCTTATTCACAGCTACAGGGGCAAGTCGTGGTGGTGGCTCCCTCTGGATAGCTGAACAGCGAACTAATACTCAGCATGCGTTGGGCTGTCTTTACAATCGCGTGTGTTGCATGTATTCTCTGTGGAAAATTGAGCAATTCAGTATCAGTCACTGCCAAGTGTTGACACTGAACGTATTGATAACATCCAAATTCTTACCACTTCTATCATCCCCAGATGACCTCCATGGCTAGAGATGGTGCACTCTGGCATACACTTGTGTCCATGGCTGCAGTTGTGGTCGAGGTTGCAGTTTTCACTACATCTAAGCGTTGGTGGTGTATAAGGAGATTGGCGCTATGCGTATGAACATGGAGACATGAGTGCATGACATGTGTGAATGTTTCAGCGATCTCTGACATTTAGCCATGACAACTACTGCTATGGACTGGCTAGTGGTTTAAGTGTGTCATGTTTAGTTCCTCTCGATAAATCTAGCAGAGGTATTTGTTGTCGCTATCTCTATCCTGTGACACGGTAGGCCCTTCCTTTTCCTTTCCGATATAATGGAGTGAACCCGTGTAGGAATTCTATAGTGCTTTAAAAACCCAGTCGCAATGTCAAATTCCCATGTGGTCAATTTATTGTTTTCAGCAGTTGTATTGCAATCACGCATATCTCCAGCCCCTCCTGTGAATTTTTTAAGGACATAACATACACCTGAGCTGAAATTTGAAATTTTCAGCTACCTCCAATGTAATGGACTTCCTATCAAATGACCTAACTGTGCCAGTATCCACTAATAAAAGGCAAGGGGATAAATCCAATAGGTTCTGGAAACTGTGCAGTTGTGGGGTCGAATTCCACCAAATATACCAATCCTAGCATCCACCAACAGGACGCAAGGAAGAAACTGGCAGTACACAGACAGCATTGATTTAATTTATTAGTAAATCAATCTGGTAGAGAGAGGGAATATTTCCAAGACTTCCATGTAAACGCTGCTTCGTTTGTGGTTCAGTCCAACCCTGACTGGTGGTGTGTGCTTGCCTGGCAGTAGCACGCAACAGAATGTGGTCGCTTGAGAGAGAGAGACAGCATGCATTTCGACAAGAGTTTCTCAGGTACTAAATATGAAAGGGTTGCCACCACCTGTAGCTTTTGTCTGGGGATTAGCGCAACTTTTGACTGGCACTGCGGCAGCTGACATGACAGCAGTTGCAAGGCACCCAGCACATACACGAACACACGAAGTGGCTGACACATGGTGCAGGCTGGGAGACGGAGCATCCTTCGCGACTGAAAGATTTTTAAAATGTAATTACATGTGATGACTGTTTCATGACGATATTCCTTGTGTGTTCAGAATAAAAAAAGCGATCAATTTAATTACTTTTTCGATCTGTTTTACATGGCCTACATCTTCCCAAACAGAAGAGAATGATGAGCAAGAGAGAGCCAATCCCTGCAAACTGAATTTTATTAGCAAACCATATACCCTCCACTATACAATTGAATTTCCTGTTGTTTGATACCTCTCCTCTCCAACACTGAACTGTCGATTTCCAAATGAGGGAGTGGAGGGGGAGGGCTCGGGGATTTCCTAGAGGGGTAGGTATGAAGTAATTTATCAACTTCGTTTTATAGTCAATCAAATTGGTAGAGAGGGAAGAAGCTATTCGAATAACTCAGGCCTGAAAGTGTACTTGTATCAGTGAGGTGGAGGTGGAGCATTGTAGATTCCCTGACAGGTGGGGGGAGGAGAAGGGAGAGAGGTGGGGAGATTAATTAATTAATTTTATGTCAATTTGATACAAAGTTTTGTATAACAATAGGTTAAGGACCTCTCAATCAAAAGTGAACAATAGGTTAAGGGCTGACATGAATTAGAACAATACGTGTGCCTCTGAATATATTCTTTCGCCCTTATGCAGGCAATCCACACTAACAAAGTGGAGTAGAACGAACTTTATCCCACTACTGATGTCATATCTGCCAGTGCTAAGGGTACTAATTGCTCATAGCATAAAGTCAGTATTTTTCTTTGAAACTGCTTTTTAAATATCGTACAAGCACTCCATCTGTTAAAGAGGCCTTTTTCCATTAGGTCTTTGACGGATAATGTGAAAGTTAAACAGTTCAGTAGATTTACTCGAAACTGAAATCTAGCAAAGGGAGGGTGTGGGTTGGGGCTCACCAACTTGGGTCAAATTATCCAAATAGAACTAACTAGATGCCCCTTTAAAGTTCATGGACTATTTCGCCTGAGTGAGGCATAGGAAAAGGTGAAACGTTTTCTAAATATCTGCAAGGAAGCGATGGTTAATGTGCTGTGGCACAGTGGTCAAGAGCACCGACCAGCAATTCATCAGCTCGTGTTTGATTATCACTGCTTCCATTTTCTAATTTTTTCATTTTATTTCATTCTTTGCAATGTTAAGCTGTAAATTATAAAATTTAAATATATTTAAACTGTTCCATTTTATACAGAAAATTAATATATTCTCTTTGGTTATGATTACTACCACCTTGTGTATAGAGGCTGTAGGATGTAAAAAAAAAGCGAGTACTTGGAAATTTAGTATGAAAGTGTATAGAAAGAGTTGGATCTGCAGGAGCGATGTTCGTAATGCTCATTTTTGCTTTCCATGCTAGTTATTTGTGAACAGTGATGCGTGGGATACAGGAAGACTGACAGGACTGGGATATGTTAATGCATTAATAAAAAAAAAACAAAGTGGAAAGCGTGAAGATATAAACAACAAACTTGATGTTAGTCCATTAGGTAAATCTAATATAGCAACAATAATAAGTCACAGCTATAACGATGACACGGTGAAATACTATTTTTATAATGTTGTACAACATTAGTACAGTTTTGCATCTGCTGCAACTGCCTACAGCTTTGGTTACACTTTGTAAGAACAATGTTGTTTAACTCAATAATGGTTGTAGTTTTTCTGTTGCTATTTTTTAGGATTCGAGTTAAGGTACTTATGACAATACTAGGTATCTGACAAGGGGAGGCCGCCAATTGTGAAATTCAGGTTCGATTCATACTGCGCATAATAAAAGCTCATGGCCAGAGGTGTAATGTGGCAAAGCACCAAGATGCACTTCTCAGCCGTTGTCGAGAAAATCGACATTTAAAAGAAACCGTTGCGGTGAAATACTCTCTACGACTAATACTTTTCTACAGCGCCGTGGCGCAGCGGTAAGCGCTCGGGTTCGTAATTCGAAAGTCGCCGGTTAGAATCTCGCGCCATGCAATTTTTTTATTATTAGTTTTTTGTAATTTATATATATATATATATATATATATATATATATATATATATATATATATACTATTAATGAATTGCTTATGCATGTTGGTGAAGGCGGATTGTTCTCCAATTGTACCGCCTCCATTTTTCCGTTTGATTAACAGGGTGTACCAAAGCTCTCCCGTCCGCACTGATTTTCGACGATGTTATAAGTTGCGCTAGGGACCGCATCTACCTTCTTTCGAAGTTAGCAGGCAACTACGCTGTTATGCGGCGGCTCGTTTCGGCCCAATCAACATCTGTCCTTCAAGTGTAACGAGCGAGTAACGGAGTTTATGTTTCATACCTGCCACAGCAAGTTTGTGTTCGTGGGGTCTCTATTCTAATTAGAACGTTTGACTTACGCTATACGTATTCGTTTCGGAATATCGTTTCTACGCCTTCCGTTAACTATACGTGGTTAACAGTATGAAGATAATTAATAACATTTGTGAAATACAACTTTGTTTGCGGAAAATATAATGATGTTCGAAGTCGCCAGTTTTTCCAAGACAAACGACTTTCAACAACTTATTATAAGCATAATTGTTGCAACTGATTGCCGGGAATTATATATATATATATATATATATATATATATATATATATATATATATTTGAATTATAATAAACAAATACTTAAAAAAAAGGTAGCATGGCGCGAGAATCGATCCGGCGACCTTCGGATTACGAATCCGACCGCTTACCGCTGCACCACGACGGTGTAGAAAATTAGTAATCGTAGAGAGTATTTCACCGCAACGGTTTCTTTTAACTGTCGATTTTCTCGACAACGGCTGAGAAGTGCATCTTGGTGCTTTGCCACATTATACCTCTGGCCATGAGCTTTTATTATGCGCAGTATGAATCGAACCTGAATTTCACAATTGGCGGCCTCCTCTTGTGAGATGGCTGTCGCAATAGGAACAGTGAAATCTATCACTGTCACTGTTAAGGAAAAGGTAGCGATGTGAAAACAGCCTTTTACATCTATACAAAACATATTTCCAACTCATTTTGGTTACTTTTTTATTGATAAGGATTCCAGACATTAAATTTGAAGCTTGTACTCTACCTTAGAAGTATAGCAGATAACTGAGGTCGCTGCTTCAATAGAAATGACTGTTATACCATAATACCATAGTGATCAATGTGCAGCACGAGGGGCCAACATCGTGGTTGCTGGTCACCTGGCCATACTTTCCATACGCAGTGCTTTCAGGGGGGTCTGCTGTGTATTGAGTTGTTCCACTGTGCAAGCAGTGCTATCATTTCAATGCAGAAGCCGTGACATTGTTGCTGTTCGAAGTGTGTAATACGTTCTTGGCTACTGCCCTGTACTCATATGTTATGTGAATGTGACAGACTATAGGAAAGTGAAGTACTGGGCACATGTTTCGCTTTAATAGAGATTGATATGGTAATGGGAATTATTTCTTTGTTTTCTGTATACTTCATGGCTAAGTGATATCTACCAAATACATAACCTGCAACCTACTACTTTGTTTGAAGTGGAATGTTATAGCCCTTTAGTTGTAATTATCAGTTTAACCCATCCCTAGCCACATCCACTGGTAGTGCGGGAGGCAATTCAGCATCTCACTGGGGAGGTTAGCATCATCCTAGCTATCATCACTACAGGACTGTGAAAGGTGGCTACACTGAGCCACTGCGCCAGAGATTGCGCCAAAGAGTATTATTAAGCCGCCTCCACAGTGCCTGTTAAGAACTCGTAGAAGTCAGTGCTTGGAGAGAGCTCGTAGTAGTCAGTGTCTGTCGTGGACTCGGGGTAGTCTGTGCTGAGATGTAGCAGAGAGTGTTTGTTGAGATGTGCTATTAGGCAGTGCTTGCTGAGATGTGATATTGGAGAGTTCTGGTTGAGATATAATGTAAGGATTAGAGTGATTTTCATCAATATAAATGAGGTAATAACTCCGTTTGTTTTTATTTCAGTATCCTAAATAATGCGTCATTACAGGTTCAGTCAACAAAGCATCTGGCATGTGTTCTTGTATTAGAGTTTAATTCTGCTTTCCTTACGCAATTATCGTATTTCTAATTTTCTTTTATCACGTCAGTATAATTGGTATTTAAAAATTCTTGTCTTGTTGAAGAAGAACCGTGCCAGATGTGTATGTTGAGTCACACTCCCACACACAGAACAGTTACATTTGTGCTTGGGTTTTGTAGGTTTTATAGTTGCTGGGGACTTAATTAATTGTGTTAACGAAAAATTTCATTTCATTCCTGTTGTTCTTTGCAGTCAGATAGCGTAATAAGACTAGTCAGGGCCAACCGATTACGAGACACAGCGTAATCGGACATACAGCTACTAAAAAAAACTAAAAGTATTTTCAATCATATTTAATTAAGCCCCCATGCACGTGGCGACCGCTGCTTCGGATCGTCCCTTGGAATTCTTCTGATTGTAAAAATAGTAGACAGTAGTATTGTTGTAGTAATTTGTAGTTTAGTAATTGTAGTTTACATTGCATGTGTAGATTTGGTAATTAGCATTCTGCTAATGGTATTTTTCAAAATTTAATTTTTAGTGCCTTGTATACGCGTTTGACGATTTGGTGCAATTATTTCAATTGTTCGTTTAATCGTGTTTGAGGGAAATATTTCGTGTGAATGGTATTGTTGAAGATGAAGAGTCATTGTGTGTAATTCTCGTACAGTGACGAATTTTTTATGTATTGTAAATGATTACGCGGTCGATGAAAAAGGCAAAAATGATGAATAGTGAGAATGACGAAATTGTTAACATGGCGAACTCGTCAACACAGGAGAACAGTGTGATGAATAATGAAGTGGAAAACAATTTAATAAGTCGGGAAGACAGTCCGGAACCATTTCAAAATTTTTCTCAATTAGAAAATTCACAGAATACGAGATTAACGATCGAAGATTCTGAAATAGTATCGAACACAGATAGCTTTACAGCTATGACGAAGGAAACTGGTTTTGCGGGAAATGTTTGGGGCGAAAAGAATTCTGAACCATTTAATATGGAGATCTTCCGCAATATTAAATTTGGGATCACAGTTACGATCTGAATTAAAAACAGAGATGGGAACTTTGGCAACACGGTTAGACTCACAAATGGAAACACGGATGGGAACTTTGGGATCTGAATTAAAAAATGATATGGGGACAATGGAAACACGGTTAGACTCACAAATGGAAACACGGATGGGAACTTTGGGATCTGAATTAAAAAATGATATGGGGACAATGGAAACACGGTTAGGATCTGAATTAAAAACAGTGGCAACACGTTTAGAAACAGAGATGGAAACAGTGGAAACACGGTTAGGATCTGAATTAAAAACAGTGGCAACACGTTTAGAAACAGAGATGGAAACGATGGAAACACGATTAGACTCACGAATAGGGACATGTTTCAAAAATATGAAAGATGAGTTAAAGAAAAAAATCAGAGAACAAGTACAACCGATTTTGAATTCTCACAATAATAGATTAATTGCAGTAGAGATTAGACAAAGGGAACAGGATAAAGAACAGGAAGAAAGAGATCGCGTGATAGTACAAAAATTTTCAGAGTTAAATTTACAATGTGCACACGATAAGAAAGAAATATTTGAGAGAATCGAGGAATCCGTACCAAATGACAGAATAAATAATCTAACACAACAATATGAACAGTTAACTACCAAATGTGTCAATACTGAAACACGAGTTGCGACACTTACGGAAGACGTAAATAAACAGAAAGAAAAAATAGGTGATTTAGCGGAAAGAGTTGAGGAGATATCAGATAAATTGACAAATCTTAGTTTACATGGGGACAGAGATTAAGATGATACAGCACCATTGCCATTTGCATAAACCGAAGAGTATCAGAACATAAATAAGCATGTTGAAAATCAAGGAAAATTTAATGAACGCGTGAAAAGGGAATTTGAGGCATTACGAAAGCAAGTCAAACAAATTGAAGGCGAAATAGTAGGAAAGGACAGTAGAAGAAACTTAGAATCACAGATAGCAGAGGGGTATGAAGAAAGTAATTTATTTCATTTACGAGAAGCAACAAGAGAGCGCCAGGCGCGCGAACTTGACAATAATCGACACTCGGACTGGGACAGACGCGGTAGGTCTTTGTCGCCACGAGGCGAAAACTTTGACTATAAACACTTTTTGACTGTTCGGAAATTTAAGATCTTCCGCAATTCTAAGAATGACATACATCCATGTTCATGGTTAGATCAATTTATGTACGCACTTCCACCAAATTGGCCACTAAGTCACAAACTGGAATTTATGTGTGGATATTTAGAAAACGAACCGGCGACGCGGATGCGTGCACTCATTAGAGATGTAATAATCTGAATGATTTTTATCATGCATTTCTATCGGCATATTGGTCCGAAAACACACAAGACAGAGCCAAACACAGTCTTATTATGCAGCGTAATTTCAAACAGTCTGAGTTCCGCACGCCGGCAGAGTATTTTGAAGACATGATTCGAAAGAATCAGTTCCTTTCCAACCCTTATAGCCCGACTGAATTAATTCGCAGGACAATAGATACCAGCCTTATGACAATAACAGACGTTCTAACAGAAATTACACAGACAATTATAATAACGGTAATTCGTACTGGAATGATCAATCATACGGAAACAGTAATCGGTATCATCAAGATAGAAATTATTCAAACAGTAATAGAAATTCTTACTACAGAAATAATCAGGGTAGTAGATACAACAATAATTTCAGAAGTGACAGTCGAAATTATACAAGAAGTAGTTATGCAGACAGACAGGAAAACAGAAATTTTAATAACAGACACAACCAAAAATTTGCATCTAACAGACAGGAGGGACCTAATTGGCATCCTCCACGTGACAGAACTTCTGAGAGACAAGTGCAAATCGTTGAAATTGATTCGCGAAATGACGCGAATAATCAAAGACGTGACGCAAACAATCGACAATGACTTGTAGCTTCGGCTTCTGGCAGCAATATAGACGGTTCAGAAAGTAATGACACTACGACTTTACACTACGTACGCCTGGAAGACATGAGAGACATTTTGTTAGACGAAAAGGAAAATAATGTAGACGCATTTTTACATCCTGTTATTGAAGTATGTGTGGGTAAGAATAAGTTCACTGCAGTTTTAGATTCTGGGAGCCCATTGAATGTCATTAGTGAATCAGTTTTTCGTATATGTGAAAGAACTATTGCCTGTCCTGTGTTACCTATTTCTAAATCTACAATTCGAGGAGCGATTTCTGGAAAAAGTGTGGAAGTCAAACAACAGACCAACTTAAATTTCATTTGTCAAGGATACGAATTTTCTGCTAATTTTATTATTTTTCCATTACTCAACACACAAATTATATTAGGTATGGAGTTTCTTAACGCACATAAGGCAATTTTGAACTTTAAAGAAGGAAGTGTAAATTTGACTGTTGCCGGAATGCCGAAATGTTTGAAATTTTTCGAGTGTTTAACAAGATCTGAGTCAGATACAAAATGTTTTAAGGTTTCTTACTTCTGATGTTTTCGTTGAGCATTATGACGACAATGTGTTCATTCATGACAATGACAATAGATACAGAGACGCGATGGATGATATAATTAATAGCGAAGAATTAATTAATGAAAAGGTTAAGAAAGCTGAAGTGCCACATGACGTTGCAAGAGAAGAGCTGCACCACATTTTGACTTCACATGCTACAGTGTTTAGTCATCACACAGGAACTATACAAGGCTTACAATATTTATTTAAAGTAAAAGAACACACACCATTTCGCGGGAAAACGTACGCTATTCCTTTGGCTTACAGAGACAAGGTTAAGAATGAACTTCAGTACATGTTAGATCAGGGCATTATTGAGCCTGCAGTCAGTCCTTATACTAGCCCATTACACGTTGTTCTTAAAAAGGATGGGTCAATTCGTTTGGTTCTGGAATCCAGACAGATAAATAACATCATCATTCCTGAAACTGACCGCCCACAAAATTTAGATGAACTTCTTCAACATTTTCATGGAATTAAAGTCTTATCCACGATTGATATGCGCGCAAGTTTTTGGCAAATAGAACTCCACCCTGATTGTAGAAAATACACGGCCTTTTTAGCCTTTGGTAACTGTTACCAGTTTCGGAAATTACCGTTTGGACTTACTGTATCTTCAGCAGCATTCATTCGTAGCTTAAATGAAATTTTACCTGTTTATCTTCGTGACAATATTACTTCATATGTTGACGATATTCTTATTGCTAAACATTCTTGGAGTGAGCACAACAAAATTTTGGACTCATTATTACGTATCTTTGCAAGAGTTGGCATTACAGTGAACTTGGAAAAATCTGAATTTGGTCGTTCTCAGGTGAAATTTCTCGGTCGCATTATTTCTACAGAGGGTATTCTCCCTGATCCAGAAAAATTAGACGCTATTCGTAATTATGCTGTTCCTACCACAAAACGTGATGTTCGTAGTTTCCTTGGTGTCTGTAATTTTCTTCGACGCTTTGTTAGATTGGACGATTTGGCCACACCTCGTTTATGCGAACTATCTGGAAGGAAATCTAATTGGTGTTGGGATGAGGAAGCTCAGTCAGAATTTGAACAGCTTCGTGACGCTTTAGTTGCTGCTCCACTTCTTTCACATCCGGATTTATCTAAAGAATTTTGTTTGGCAACGGACTCATCATACAAGGGCCTAGGGGCACACTTATTTCAAGAGATAGAAGAAAACGGCGTTGTAGTACAAAAGACTATTGCATTTGGAAGTCGCGTTCTTTCTAAATCAGAAAAGAATTATTCGATTACGGAACTTGAAGCTTTGGCTGTTGTATGGGCTTTCACAAAATTTCGCACATTTTTGTTTGGCAGAAATACTAAGGTTTACACCGATCATCGAGCTCTGGAATTTCTTATGTCGACAAAATTAACTCATGGCAGATTGTCACGATGGGCGTTGTACCTACAGGAATTTGACTTTAGTATTGCTTACATACAGGGTTCTTCAAATATTGTTGCCGATGCTTTATCGCGTGCACCTATGGGTTTGAAACAAAGTGCTGAAGAGGATTGCATCGAAAACAATTATTGTTTGATGTATATTCAAGGTGTTGCGTTTGAGAACTTTATTTCGTCTTCGCTCCAGGACATCGCTAAGGAGCAAAATAAGGATCCAATCTGGAAGGACATTAAGGAGAAGTGGAGGAGAAAGGAAAGCGTAGCGATTAGACAGCATTATTTAGTCCGCAATGACATTCTTTTTAAACGAAAATCGGTCGACAACTCTGTTTGGTTAGTTTGTATTCCTGATGAGTGGGTTAATAAGCTGATTTGGTATACGCATTTCAGTTATGCACACTTTGGTCCCAGAAAATGCTTTCATAAATTACGAGAAAATTGCTACTTCAGTAATATGGAAAAACGTATTCGATCTGTTCTGGCCAAATGCAAATTATGTCAAAAGGCTAAGCCGCCAACAGTTTCTCACAGAGCACCGTTGTTTCCTATCATTCCAGCGAAATTAAAGGAGATGGCTGCAGTCGATTTGTTCGGTCCAGTGGTTCGATCTACTAATGGTTTTGCGTACATTTTCGTAGCAGTGGAGTTGACATCAAAATATGTGTGTTTTACACCGTTACGCAAAGCAACAGCTCGTTCAGTATCTAATGCTTTCATCAAACATTTTCTTAAAGAAGTTGGTCATGTTGATAAGGTTATATCAGATAATGGATCACAGTTTCGTTCTAAAATTTGGCTTCGTACTCTACAGCGTCGTAAAATTAAACCAATTTTCATTTCACTTTTTCACCCTCAATCTAACGCTTCAGAGAGATGGATGAAGGAAATCAATTAATTGTGTCGTCTTTATTGTCATCAGAATCACAGAACGTGGGATCAGTATCTTCATATTTTTCAAAACATTCTGAATGAACTCTCTAATGATTCAACTTCTTTACCGCCTATACTGGTATTAAAAAATAAAGCACCGACAAATCGCATTTCTGAAAGATTTCCTTTTCCGCCTTCACGGAAACTGCGGCATTCTGAAGTTGTCAACCTGGCTCTACGAAATATTGCATCTGCGGCTTCTAGAAGAGAGAGATCAGCTAAGCGTCCTGGTCGTTCAAAAATCTTGTCAGTTGGTCAGAAGGTGTTAATTAAGTCGCACCGTTTGTCTCACAAAGGAAAAGGCTTGTGTCGCAAATTTTTTCTGCTTTATAACGGTCCATATAGAATTCGCAAAATTATTCATGATAACACTGTCGAAGTAGAAACTCTTAAATCTCGACGCTCTAAAGGAATACATCATATATCTAACGTAAAAATTTTTGTGGAATGATATACTTTTAAAAAAAAAATTTTGTAGAATGACATACTTGTGAGAAACTAACAGCTACATGTAAACATGCGGAGAATACAAGGATACCGCGCTGTGTTTTGGCGGCGGCACATACTCAAAGCAACAGTCAAGTCTGCGCGCCGCACAAGGCAGTCGTTGACCGCGAACTATTGCTTCCTACGTCACGCGCCTACAGCTGATCGAGCGCTCAGTGCGAATGCACTGACAGCCGTAAACAAATACACAGTTTAATTTCTCCGACTAAATTCAGTATAAAGCTATAGTGACTTAATGAATTATGTTATTAACATTTAGTATTTTTCAGGATACGGTTCTATAAAATATTTAAGAACTTCAGGTAAATTCTGTGTGTCTCCGACGTTAAGAGGACTTGCTATCGAGAAATTTTCAGGAAGAATGTAATTTCGAAGAAGAAACTAATAAACTAAAAAGGGTAACTATTAATTGAGTTCATTTTTCAGGTAACATATTTCCACTTAGGTACGTACTTTAGACGTAATTTGCTGCTCGCGATTACGTGATTCATACTTTGTGCTAATTTCATGTTCTATGAATTTACTTGTGAAGCGACGTGCTTGCGTACGTTAACTGATTTTGACAATGATTATTAATGAACTGGGTTGTGACTTGTGTATATTATGCATCGCTTGGCTGCACTGCTTTTTCACTGATGTCATATTTTTTTAATTATGTGCCTGCTGTGCTTATTTATTTAAATTATAATTGTAACCTGATTTATTGTGCTGATGTGTTTAGGTATGTAAGTTATACTTTGTGATTTATCTGCTTGCGCCTTCATGTTTACTTATTAAGATGACATATGAACATTTATTTGCTTATGCTGATATGATGCTAATGACATGTTTACTGCTTTACGTATGGATTGCATATTTATACATATCTGTTGTTGTCATAACTACTCTTTAATTTGGTGTATAAAATGCTGATATACTGTGTACAAACAGAGAGTTTAGGTCACACTATTGGATTAATTATAGATTGTTCGCTTGGCAGAGCCTCGTTGTAAGAATTGTGCTGCATCCACTTTTTGACATTCTGTTTTCTACTGGTATATTTACTCGCTATTGCTTGTTTTGCTTACGCTCAGTGCCTTATATTTTTAAGATAAGAAAATGAACTGCTATAATTCGACGAACGACATTGGTACAAAGAACTTCGTTGAAGTCACATGAGCTGAGGTTTTATGGAAGCTGTATAAATTTATGCTAATAGGAAGGAGGCTAACGACATGACATACCAAAAATAGGTTTAGACCATTGACTATTATTACACTGCATTTTTCGTGAGCAATTGAAATAGGAAGTGACACTTGATACAAGAAATACTCCACATGTTTGCTTCTGCCATAATTCTTGAAGTGGTGTACACACTGTGAAATATTGTGATCATTCACATTCCGTAATCGTACTTAATTACTGAGAGTTATTCGAACTAAGTCTGTTAGAGGTCATGTATGCATTTCTTTTGTTTATAATTCATAATGAGTAGAAGATTTGGCTCAGATGGATTACACAGAGGTTGTGTGTTGGCAATGTGTCTTCAGATTGTATGGGATGATGAACTGAAGTTTGCATTAGGATTTTATCTGTACTTGTTCGAGGAGACTGACTAGAGGAAAGAGTTGTTATGGAAGTGAAATGATATTGGTAATAAGGTTTATATGTATCGACGCATTGAAGAGGTATTATTGAGGTATTATTGAGATTGTGTGAAGTTGATGATTATTGGAGTTATGGTGGATAAGAGGTAAAGTAAGTGAGGAGCATATATTGGCAATAAGGTTTATATGTATCGACGTATTGAAGAGGTATTATTGAGGTATTATTGAGATTGTGTGAAGTTGATGATTATTGGAGTTTTGGTGGATAAGAGGTAAAGTAAGTGAGATGCATATTTTTTTTGTTGGTCTTATGGAACAAGGAGGATGAAGATAGCAGACTAGAACACTAAAGTAGAAGGAAGATAGTCTATACACACACTTTGTTAAACCACTAAGCAGTATCTACTTTTTTTTTTTGAAGAGAGGAAGTATTTGCATATCTTGGCTCATTGACAGTTGTTCAGCAACAGTACATTTTGATCTGGCTTGGCAAACATTGGTCTTGACATGATGACTATGACATTGACTTAACTATTATTGACTGTTATACATTGCTGCCACTACTACTTGATACACATGATGAACATCAGATTTTGACAGAATTACATTTACACAGTTAACACCATTCAATTACACAGTAGTACTTAATGTGGATGAAAGATGAATGAGTGTGTTTTGTGTGTTTTCCTTTCCTAATCCTACCCACCTATCTCGTAAATATTATTTTATTTGTTTGTAGTGGCTTGCACTGACACCCATAAATATTATAGGTTTACTGATATTTGAGTATTTGTAATAGTTAATATGAAAATTATCTGACATCATTTGTGTGTTTGTTATGATTTGTATGTTTAGTGTAAAAGCATTTGTATGTGCATTCAAACTATTGTTCATGCCTGAACTGTCTGATTAGTGAGGGTAAATATTATGAACTGTTACCTGCACTTTTTCAACATAATGTGTGACACTTAGGAATGAATAATTTCTGCTGATGAACTGTGTGATCAGTGATAGTGAATATTATGGACTGTTACTTGTACTTTTTCTACATGATTGGTGCCACTAGGACATGTTTAATTTCTGCTGATGAACAGTGTGATCAGGGATAGTGAATATTATGGACTGTTACTTGTACTTTTTCTACGTGATTGGTGTCACTAGGACATGTTTAATTTGTGCTTATATACTCTGATGAACAGTGTGATCGGTGATAGTGAGTATCATGGACTGCTCTCTGGACCTGCTCATCATTGCTAGGTGTAACTGATGGACTACTTGTATGGAAATGAAGTCACTTGTTGCTGTCTGCACCTGCTCAACATTGCTGGGTGCAACTGATGGACTGCTTCTACTGAAATGATGTCACTTGTTGGTGTCTGCACCTGCTCAACATTGCTGGGTGCAACTGATGGACTGCTTCTACTGAAATGATGTCACTTGTTGGTGTCTGCACCTGCTCAACATTGCTAGGTGCAACTGATGGACTGTTTCTACTGAAATGACGTCACTTGTTGGTGTCTGCACCTGCTCAACATTGCTGGGTGCAACTGATGGACTGCTTCTACTGAAATGATGTCACTTGTTGGTGTCTGCACCTGCTCAACATTACTGGGTGCCACAGATGGAACTGCTTCTACTGAAATGATGTCACTTGTTGGTGTCTGCACCTGCTCAACATTGCTGGGTGCAACTGATGGACTGCTTCTACTGAAATGATGTCACTTGTCGGTGTCTGCAGCTGCTCAACATTGCTCGGTCCAACTGATGGACTGCTTCTACTGAAATGATGTCACTTGTTGGTGTCTGCACCTGCTCAACATTGCTGGGTGCAACTGATGGACTGCTTCTGCTGAAACGATGTCACTTGTTGGTGTTTGCACCTGTTGACCATTGCTGGGCTGGAATTATCAACTATTTTTTTTTTGAATAATTAAAAGTATTTTATGTGAACATTTGTATAAACTGATTTTTTATGTATTGTATAAACTATTATGTAAAGCCACATGTATGAAAAGAATTTATATTGCCTACTGTATTTTATATATTAGGTTATTGAAAGGTCAGTGCAAAGCCAAAATTTTAACTAATTATGTGATATTTAGGTATTAATATTATCTTTTATTTTTGTCTGTATTTTTCTGCACGAATTTGGTGGTATTTTCACCACCAATGCTGGCAAAAATACCATCAAATTCTGGCCTGTGGAGGAGGGGCATATGAAAGGTGGCTACACTGAGCCACTGCGCCAGAGATTGCGCCAAAGAGTATTATTAAGCCGCCTCCACAGTGCCTGTTAAGAACTCGTAGAAGTCAGTGCTTGGAGAGAGCTCGTAGTAGTCAGTGCCTGTCGAGGACTCGGGGTAGTCTGTGCTGAGATGTTGTAGCAGAGAGTGTTTGTTGAGATGTGCTATTAGGCAGTGCTTGCTGAGATGTGATATTGGAGAGTTCTGGTTGAGATATAATGTAAGGATTAGAGTGATTTTCATCAATATAAATGAGGTAATAACTCCGTTTGTTTTTATTTCAGTATCCTAAATAATGCGTCATTACAGGTTCAGTCAACAAAGCATCTGGCATGTGTTCTTGTATTAGAGTTTAATTCTGCTTTCTTTACGCAATTACCGTATTTCTAATTTTCTTTTATCACGTCAGTATAATTGGTATTTAAAAATTCTTGTCTTGTTGAAGAAGAACCGTGCCAGATGTGTACGTTGAGTCACACTCCCACACACAGAACAATTACATTTGTGCTTGGGTTTTGTAGGTTTTATAGTTGCTGGGGACTTAATTAATTAATTGTGTTAACGAAAAATTTCATTTCATTCTTGTTGTTCTTTGCAGTCAGATAGCGTAATAATACTAGTCAGGGCCAACCGATTACGAGACACAGCGTAATCGGACATACAGCTACTAAAAAAACTAAAAGTATTTTCAATCATATTTAATTAAGCCCCCATGCAACTGCCACAACAATCCCTCATAAGATGCACCAACCTTTCCTCCCATCTCTGCAACAATCTGCAACCAGCAGCATCACAGTCATAAGGCCATGGCCAGGGCTTGATTTACAGAGGGGCATATCCAGACACTCCGGGATGATGATGGCATTGAAACAGAGGATGAAACGCGTAAAGCCTGAAATACTAAACACCTTTTTCCAAAGCTGTTTCACAGAGGAAGACCGCACTGCAGTTCCTTCTCTAAATCCTCGCACAAACGAAAAATGGCTGACATCGAAATAAGTGTCCAAGGAATAGAAAAGCAACTGGAATCACCCAACAGATGAAAGTCCACTGGACCTGACGGGATACCAATTCGATTCTACACAGAGTACGCGAAAGAACTTGCCCCCCTTCTAACAGCCGTGTACCGCAAGTCTCTAGAGGAACGGAAGGTTCCAAATGATTGGAAAAGAGCACAGGTAGTCCCAGTCTTCAAGAAGGATCGTCGAGCAGATGCGCAAAATTATAGACCTGTATCTCTGACGTCGGTCTGTTGTAGAATTTTAGAACATGTTTTTTGCTCTCGTATCATGTCGTTTCTGGAAACCCAGAATCTAATCTGCAGGAATCAACATGGATTCCGGAAACAGCGATCGTGTGAGACCCAACTCGCTTTATTTGTTCATGAGACCCAGAAAATATTAGATACAGGCACCCAGGTAGATGCTATTTTCCTTGACTTTCGGAAGGTGTTCGATACAGTTCCGCACTGTCACCTGATAAACAGAATAAGAGACTACGGAATATCAGACCAGCTGTGTGGCTGGATTGAAGAGTTTTTAGCAAACAGAACACAGCATGTTGTTATCAATGGAGAGACGTCTACAGACGTTAAAGTAACTTCTGGCGTGCCACAGGGGAGTGTTATGGGACCATTGCTTTTCACAATATATATATATATATATGACCTAGTAGATAGTGTCGGAAGTTCCATGCGGCTTTTCGCGGATGATGCTGTAGTACACAGAGAAGTTGCAGCATTAGGAAACTGTAGCTAAATGCAGGAAGATGTGCAGCAGATAGGCGCTTGGTGCAGGGAGTGGCAACTGACCCTTAACATAGACAAATATAATGTATTGCGAATACATAGAAATAAGGATCCTTTATTGTATGTTTATATGATAGCGGAACAAACACTTCTGTAAAATATCTGGGAGTATGCGTACGGAACGATTTGAAGTGGAATGATCATATAAAATTAATTGTTGGTTAGGCAGGTACCAGGTTGAGATTCATTGGGAGAGTCCTTAGAAAGTGTAGTCCATCAACAAAGAAGGTGGCTTACAAAACACTCGTTCGACCTATACTTGAGTATTGCTCATCAATGTGGGATCCGTACCAGATCGGGTTGACGGAGGAGATAGAGAAGATCCAAAGAAGAGCGGCGCGTTTCGTCACAGGGCTATTTGGTAACCGTGATAGCGTTACGGAGATGTTTAGCAAACTCAAGTGGCAGACTCTGCAAGAGAGGCGCTCTGCATCGCGGTGTAGCTTGCTCGCCAGGTTTCGAGAGGGTGCGTTTCTGGATGAGGTATCGAATATATTGCTTCCCCCTACTTATACCTCCCAAGGAGTTCACGAATGTATAATTAGAGAGATTCGAGCGCGCACGGAGGCTTTCCGACGGTCGTTCTTCCCGCGAACCATACGCGACTGGAACAGAAAAGGGAGGTAATGACAGTGGCACGTTAAGTGCCCTCCGCCACACACCGTTGAGTGGCTTGCGGAGTATAAATGTAGATGTAAATTATAAAGAAATCAATTCTCAATTATTTGACTATGAGTTTTAAAATAAATTTTCTAATGTCTCCTAACATCTGTTCTGCAATGCTCATGTGCACAACAGACAACTTACCTTGACTTACCACTGCAACTATGTGATCAGCAACATGCTAAAATATTTAAAAAGCAATGATGGACTAATTGCAACAATTACTGCCCTATTTTTATACATAAAAATTGAATGATCAGGAGGGTCTTGGTCAACTAGCCTCAAACGGTGTAAAAAATTTTTTAAAGAAACCGATAAAGTGTAAACGCTATTATATTTGCAATATATTATTTAAACACTGACAAACCTTACGCAGACTTTTAATTATTCCACAATGTCTATACTGAATAAACATGTTTCTAGCCACAAAATGATACGAATATTACTCTTAATATATGCATACACAAATCTGACAAAATCCCTCGAGTGCAGAAGCAACTAACAACTATGTGCAGTGAAAAAGCAAATTACCAGAAACCCTCAATTATTAACAAAGTCTCCTCTGGCGCTACTAGCACGAACACAGCAGATTGCAACCTCTCATGTCGCACTGCTTCTCTCAACCGCACTACACGCTGTGTCCGACCACTTCTGACTCCCCTCGACAATGGCTCGCTCGCTAATACACGTGATAATAATAGCTCAGACTCAAGAGTTTGTGTATGCACACAGCAGAATCATGGACATCCAACTTTCAGCATCAGCCAACATGGCCTTCCTATGTTGATACTGTGAACAGGTGAAAGCAAGGAGAAACTACAGGTACTATATTTCCCTAGGACATGCAGCTCCAATGTGTGACTTAATGGTGATGGCATTCTCCTGACTAAAACACCTCAGAGTAAAATAATCCACCTTTTGAACCTAGTCTCGCTGATTCTGACTATGTCCCATTTGTCGTTCTACAACTCATGTTCCAAATGGACGAGATTTTCAAGTTTCACTATCCAAATATTATGTGCTGCACTATACGATGTTTTCTTCAAGTTGTTCCAATTTCCTGTGTGTTTATTTTGTTGTTTAATTTGTTTAGTCAATTATCTGCCTACTCACCTTCCCCAGAATCCATGAGGCAGACTGACATTTCAGTACAAAATTCCGAATCTCCGTCTCTGTTTGCCTAGAGTATGCTTGTTTTAAAGTTTGACATTTTCGTTCAGGGAAGGTTTGGACCATATCTTCTCACACTGGGCCAGTTTAGTTTCAGAAGAAGTGAAGGGTCATATAAGAATTAGTAGAGATTTGGATGGATGAGGGTTTCAGGCCATGGTCTCCTCGGAATACACAGTCCACAGTGGTGATGCGCATTGGTGCTGGATGGTCCAGATCACAGCTAATGAGTTGCTAGCTGCAGTGGCCAGCCTGAGAGGTGGGGCACCAGTTGGTGTGGATGGCAGGGCAAGAGGAATGGAGACTACTGTGCTAACAACTGGGATCATATCACAGCACCATTACACCTTTGGGAGCCACTTCAGATGGATAGTTGTTGCAGCTGCTACATGAGTTGCTGGCACACCCCTTGCTACCTTGTAGCAACCCCAATTTAAATAGTAGACATATTTTTTCTGGTTATCGTTTTCGTGATCAACTGTAAGTGTCTATTTCCTGAGTGTTAGCTGTCATGATATACCGCAATTATTTTCCGTTTTTTCTGCCTGATCAATGTAAGTTTCCTAGTCGTCACTGCCCATACCGCAAATTTCTACTTCAACTTTTTTTGCCTTAATCATGATTATAAGTGTTTCTACATTAAATATTTAACTTTTATTTCTTAATCTCGCATCCAGGCCAATTCAGCATTGGAGCAGTGACATTTTCTAAGTCCAGTGTGACGTCATAGGTGTACTAAAAGCTTTCTTGTTCGCTACTCTTTTTTATTTTATCATTGTATAAGACTTCCTACGATACCAATTTGGACATATCTGTTTGGTTTTCAATGACCACATGACTAGTAGTTGAGCTAGTTCATTATTGAAGTACTATTTTTCTGTCTGACCAACGTAACTGTTGTAATTCTTTTCGGAAATGGGGATTTTTTTTCTGTCTGACCTTTAGTGTGAATGTAATTCCTTTCAGATATTTTCTCTGCCGCCATTTTTTTTTTACACAACAGGCTTGTGATATCTTACCTCATCATCTTTTCTCTGTCTCTATTTTGTAATATCATGTGAAAAGGGAGAGGGTAGGGGTGGGGGAGGGGGATTAGGGTTACCTTGACCTTGACAGCTCATTTGCATAAAATTTGCAATATTGCAAAAATGGACCGGGACATATATTGCTCCATTACTCAGGCAGTTCGTAATGTTTTTTTGTTGTTGCAGCTTCCAAAATATAGACATAAGACTAATAGGCCTGTAATTCTCAATGTTCTTGTTAGCACCTTTTTTGAAGAGGAGAATGACTTGTGCATTTTTCCTGAGTCTGGACTCTTCTCTTCTTTGGGACATTTAGTTAATAAAATTAGGAGTGCTTCTTCGTCTCTCCCCCAATTTCAAGCATCTTGCACATGATCTGATCTCCTGCCGCCTTACAATTCTTGAGGTGTTCCAGTTTTCTGATTCCACACTCATAACAAATCTTCATGATTCATCATGCAGGCTTCGGCTGGAAAGCAATTACTGTGGAGCTTCTAATGAAAGCCATCCACAGTTTTTGTAATTTCTTCTCTTTCAGTAACAACTTCACCGCTTTTTCGAATTTTGTGGACGATAAGCTTCACTTTTGATTGACAGGAGCGAAGGGCTCTCCTGTCCACAATGATTTTGTCGGTCTCCTTCGATCAGTTTTGTGTTTTTGGTTCACTGATCTCTTCTGATCGCCTCCTTTACGTTTTGGTTGAGGTCCCTGTATTTGGGTGCGTTTCCATCAGTACTTCGCCTTTCTTGTTCTGTATCGAGGCTGAATCTCGGATTTTCCCGTTTTTGGAGTGAAATGACTTTCTTTACTACTGTTTGAATACTGCTGGCAATTTTTGTTAAATGCTAGTTTAGTTCCATTCCTCTTTACTTTTCTGTTGGTTGTTAAAGGAATTCATTACCATTTACCCTCTGGTGTTTCGCTGAAAGCCCAAAATTTCCCATGTAGGAATAGTCTTCTGTGACTTCACTCCTATCATGGCTAAAATCGCTCAGTGTTAAGGTAAATGTGATGGTTTCTGAATTTTTTCTGTTTCCAGATCTTCATAGAACTGTTTTAGTCCTTCATCGGTTGCTATGTAAGTAGGTGCATAGGCACAGATGACTTGAAGGATAATCTTAGCTTCAACTCAAGGATGATGTAGATAGATCATTCTGTCTGAAATGAATGTAGTCTTTGTGATAAAGTGTCCCCTCCAGTCGTAAATTAATGGAGGCACGCCGCCAATATACGAATTTACGTCCATGTTATTCTGAAATAAGAGGTACCCAGACTTGAGAACAGTAGTCGTTTCGCTTTTGAACCTCCTCTCACTGATTCCGACTATACCCTATTTGATGCTCTACAGTTCATGTTCCAAACGGATGAGGTGGTCAAGTACCATGGTGAGAATATTATATACTGTAGCATAGAAAGTTTTATTCAAGTTGTTATTATTTCCTGTGTGTTTATTTTGCCGTTTGATTTGATTAATCAACTATTTGCCCCCTGCCCTTTCGCAGAGACCATGGGGCAGATTAACATCTCAGTGTAAGATTGTGAGCCTCCAACTCTACTTGCCTAGAATGTGCCTTATTTAAAAAGTTTGACATTTTCGTTAAGGGAAAGTTTGAACCATATCTTCCTTGCTGGTCAAGTGTGGTTTGAGAAGAGATGGATGGTTGTATATGAATTAATAGAGATTTGGATGGATGAGGGCTTTGCTTGTATAGGGTGGACTCAGATCTCCCTGATATGATCCTGCTTACCGTTATCATGAGAGGGAGCTACCTACTACCAAATCCGTCGCATTACATCTCGATAATTCTTGCGTGAATATTGTGCTAGCCTAGGGATGTTTTTCGTATGAAAACATCAGGGACTAAATTAATAACACTCTGCGCCGACTGTAAGGTGCTGCATAGAAAATTAGCAATACACTTAGTCTTCTGCCTTCAGCGTACTACAAGTTGAAAAGTTCTTCAATATAGATGCTTTTCGCTTTTATTGACATATAAGAAGTGATATTATTGTAATTATTATGGGTAGTTGATTGTGATCGTTCTTTCACTATTAAACACTGAAATTTTGCTTAAGGATTATTTATTCTAACGTTCTGTGTCCCTTGTTCCACACTAATGGGACAACTGCTTCTCCTTTCATGTGAGCTACTTTGATTTTCTACTTTCCTTTCTCATTCCACTAAATTAGTCATGATTAATGGTTTCCTTGCACAGCAAACATTCTTGATTTGTAACTTTGTTATTTGTAGCTTATGAAGTCCTATAAAGCCGACAATGCAGAGAAAATGCCTTCTGTACCATCCAAATTTTGTCGCCATTTAATATCTGCTGATAAATTGTAATATACTGCTAATTCTGAATCTGTAAGCTTTATTATAGAATCTATATTGAATATGTAATGGCTGTAACAGTGTATTTATTTGTCAACGTATATAATTGATTGCAATTATAATGTAAATACTATTGTTGGGCAATCGCCAAGGGAACCATGTTCGAATGTGTCGATAGCAATCCATCCAAATTTTGTCGCCATTTAATATCTGCTGATAAATTGTAATATACTGCTAATTCTGAATCTGTAAGCTTTATTATAGAATCTATATTGAATATGTAATGGCTGTAACAGTGTATTTATTTGTCAACGTATATAATTGATTGCAATTATAATGTAAATACTATTGTTGGGCAATCGCCAAGGGAACCATGTTCGAATGTGTCGATAGCAATGATGAAATGGCAGTAGCTGTGTCGTTGTTTATCTTTGCGTATGGAGAGTCTCTGTTGCGCTGAAACGCTGCAAGCAGAGAGTCGGCAGACCAGCTTGAGTCTTGAAAGAATGCGGAAGTGTTTACTGATTGCTCCCGCAACACGGTGTGCAGCTGTGACAGCGCCAGTGTAGACGCACCTACTTTGTTAGCCCGTGAGTATTGAGAACACGTTCAGAATGGATGGGTGGAGGAAGTTGCAGTTCTAATTGTTGCCTGTCCCATAATTCTGTAGCTCTGGAAACGACTCGTGGTTCGCAACCAGCAACGGCTCATCACTGTCGTCGGCCACGTTCTCCCTTGTCCACACAGCTACAACATTGTAAGACTGTTAACTGACAAAGCAGAACTTTTATTTTCTTGAATAATATCTTGCAATAGTTAAAAATTATAGGATACCTGTGCTGCCATTGCCCTCAGACAGTATTACCAAGCATGGTTCCTTTCCTTTCCATCAGTCACCAAGTGTCATAAAAATATGAAAACTGATTAACTATTTACAGCCATTTTGTTTGTTTGCTTAAATTAATGTTAATTCAATCTCTCAATAATTAAAAGTAAATTGCTTGCCTTTTTCCAAATTTTGCCTTACATTATGCTGAGGTTACCGAAAGCCATTTTCCTTACATAGCATGGTTTCAGCTACAGTCAGTCATTTATTTAACCAGCAACTTCATTTAAATTTGCCTTCAAAATTTAGTATTTCAGAATAAGTAACTGCAAACTCAATACTTTCTGATTCATTTATTTTCCCGTGAACTGTTGAGTTGTAGAAAAGCATGACAACCTTCTGTTGCCATGGCAGTGATTATTTCTTAATTTTGTTTGCCATTACTTTACTTAGGATTTTGGATATTCATTGCACTAGGGGACTGGCGACCGTTTAATTATCCTTTTTTTTGCTAATCAGTATTTTATTATATAATTTTGAGCTTTTCCTCATTACAGAGGCTTATCTCCAACATAATAATTTACTTGGAAATTACAATACAAACAATAAACGTTCTTAAACTATATTTTCAAAATATTCCTCCAGGTGTTTCGATCTTGCGTGTCCTCTTCCTCTGCGCCCATTCTCCTCATTGTGTGCTGTACATTCTGGAGCCAGGTGGTCATAGGTCGTCCTCTTCTTCTTCTCCCCTCCGGTTCCCACTCCAGTATCAATTTCGGTATACTGGTTTTCTCCATTCGTCGTACATGCCTGTACCACTGTAATTTCTCCCTATCCATTATGTCATATATTGTTTCAAAAATGGCTCTGAGCACTATGGGACTCAACTGCTGAGGTCATTAGTCCCCTGGAACTTAGAACTAGTTAAACCTAACTAACCTAAGGACATCACAAACATCCATGCCCGAGGCAGGATTCGAACCTGCGACCGTAGCGGTCTTGCGGTTCCAGACTGCAGCGCCTTTAACCGCACCATATATTGTTTCTTTTATTTCCATTCTCCTTATTATTTCGGTGTTCCTTATCTTTTCTTTCCTGGAGATTCTTGCCGATCTTCTCCAGAAGTCCATCTCTAGAGCTTGTAATTTTTGAATGTGCTTCATGTTAATTGTCCAGGTCTGTATTTTCTGTGTTAAATATTACGTGGTACCCTTCCCCCCTCCCTGTGTGGTTCATGAGCGATTGCACTGCACATCACCTCTTTCAAAATTATTGTCAATATTTAGATTAGGTTTAGAATAGGTTCTTCCTTCAGAAGGGTCTGTTCTAAAATTTCCTCCCACCATCTGGTATTATTCTCCTTCGGTAATGATAGCCTTACTCAATATAAAATTTCATTAGGCATACTCGATCACGGTCATTTATATCCAACAGCCCGATTAGGAAGAGGGAGGTTATATGTGCTGACGCTAGTGACAGGACAGTATCAATCTGGTATTGTTCTTGCCACGGATTTTGCATTGTGCAGATTTCTAGGGAATTAAACCCTTTCGCTACAAATAAAGTCGCGCACGTATGGCAATAGCAATTGTGGAAATAATGTACAAAATTTCTAAATTTGAATTAATCAGTAGAACAGGCAACATGATGAATTTAAATGAAACTGATAATTTGATTGTACTTAACGGGGAACAATCGATAGAACAAAGGGGAACTCTGGCAGTGAAACCCATTGTTGAGGAACCGGCAGCTACCATCACAGACGCTACTGCTGAAACACAGGAACTGACAAAAATGGAATTCCTAGCATTTGTAGGTGCTACGGAATACGGAATAAAAATCAAAGCCGAATCCATTGACGATGAATACGAGGAAATCATTAAGAAAGAACCAGAGTTAAGAGTCAAAACCAATAATATCTGGAAATATAAACGATTTGTTGAGCATGTTGATAAGTAAAAATTAACGCTAAGTCTGAGTCAATAAAAGCTCAGTCTGAATCAATTAATGCTCATCCCGAATCAATTAACAGTAAAACTGATGCGCAATTAAGTAAAATGGATGACCAGAACAAAGCAGTCAAGATTGTTCAATAATATTGGAGTTGTTAACATGAAAGTAAATGAAATCAAGGAAAAAAAGTAATTGTTAATGAATTCTGGAAATGGTTATCTTAACCAGGACATGACAGAGGTACAGTCAAAAATAGGAAGCATAAATAGTCGTTTTGAGAGGGAAGTAGAGAAGTTCGAACAGAAACTGGAACAGACTGTTGATCTCATTACTGAACATAAACTAACTCAAAAGTCAGACTTTGCACAAAAAGATGATAGGGAAAAGGTTACAAATTTGCAAACTTTAGTATCAGACGTACATACTAGAGTGAAGAAGCACTTGACTATGTGTGATGGGAAAAAGACGGAAGTGGAAACGTTAGTGACGACCACTTGCCAAGTAGTTGCAAAAGTAACCGAACTAGAAAAGAGATTAGACGAAAAGCTAAATTTTTTATCATGCCACGCACTTAATACTGAAATCTTAACGAAGGACAAGCGTTTCGATCCCCGCAAAAATCAGGGTGGATTGCACGCCACCGACTTCTTTAAAAATTGCGAAAGGGTGTTGCCTGAATCGTGAACGGATACGAGAAAAATTAGAGCTGTAATCGTCGTGCTAGCGGGAGAGGCTAAGCGATGGGGCTTAAACCTCGGTGCTGTGAACTTGAGCTTTCAAGATTTTAAGAGTAGTTCTTGAAAGAATATTGGTCAGAGCAGAAGCAGGAGAGTGTATTGCGCGATTTAGTTGTGTCAAAATCCTACGACGCAAACTCACGCGGCTCAATGAAAGAATTTTGCGAAAACTGGTTCCTCAAATTAGAATATTTGCGTGATCAATGAACTGGATCGTAGATTGTCTGGGAACTGTGGTAGAAGCTTCCAGATGATTCCAAGGGATATATGGACAGTAGTTACAGAACAATTACTGCATTCTTAGAAAAGGTCGAAGATGACGCGGAATAACCGCTAAAATTTTAAAAGCCATGGTAATAGCAACAATTACCACAACAGCAACAACCGTATTAACAATAACCATGACAATAATGGTAACCACCACCGTGGTAATAATAACTCACAACACTATAACAACAACAGTCGTAGTGGGAACAATAATAGTAGAAATGACAGCGGCCAGTACCAAGTGAATATGGTACATAGTTCTGCAGAAGGATAGTAGGCAGAGCAAAATCAGCAATAGCAAAAGACGGATAGGAACAGGCCTGCCGTACTTAATCGGGGAAACCATTAGCCGCGCCGGTTTGGGGCCCACAGGGCTTGGGGAAACCTTGACGGCCAAGAAGAAAATCTAGGCAGCGTCGCTATGAGAGATCCGAATGGCTAAATCGGCGAAGGGAGAATGCGCAAGAAGACACAGCGAGTAACACATCCGCGGTAACAATAACTGAAGTGGAAATGGCAAACGTCAAAACGGTCACTGTCCGTCATAACGATGAAAATAGAGTACCGATCATTCAGGAAGAGACGGCTGCTGTTAAAGCAACAACGGTACTGCAGTCTCCAATACAGTGAGATTCAACGGCAGGATTAAAGAAGCCGATATCGGATAAAATTTCCGTTATCGCGCAGGGCAACGCAGAACCCGAGATGTGGTCGGATATAAAAGGACCTGAAGAATTATAGTGGACTGTATGGGAGGTGTGCGAATGGCGAGAGCGGACACTACTTGACGCTTCTCAACTCGTATGAAATTAGCGTTTGTGAAGAAACGGAAAGCTCTGTACTGAAGAGGCAAGTTTGTCCAAATTAGTAATTGCGGTAACCAACCCCAACGAGGCTGTTCCCAAAAAAAAAAAAAAAAAAAAAAAAAAAGAGGCGAAATTTCTGAAGAGGGTCAAGACGAATTTATCGATGACGACAGGGTACGACTAATTGAAAGCAAAGCAGATTATAACATCTACGAGATTAAGGCTGACATCATACAGTCAGGTGGGAGTGGTGTGGGTCCGAAAGTAAGAGAGCAGAATTAGAAGCAGAAACAAAGCACATTTCTCCAAGCAGTTTGGAAGATTATAGCAATCTTTCTGTAGAAAATTTATCTGATTTGACAGTAAGCAAATTGTTGGTAATACAAGGTTCGTTAATCGAAGAAATTAATAAAAAGGTTACGTGTTGGCATCAAAATGGCTTCAGCAACTGCAGAACAGGCAGATAGAAATTAAGAATGTCAAAGAACAGAAAATTAAGAAACCACCAGATAAACCGCTATCGGTGTCAGAACCGGACAGATTTTTCTGGAATGACCTTGACGTTGATGAGGACTTGTTATCGGAAAACCAAGAAATAGACACAGATAAGTGTAGATATATTAGTGCCTGTCGACATGCACGGCTTACAAACGCAATTTTTTAATTGGTACCGGAGCAGAGCTAAGTGTTGTGTTCGGACAAAATTTCGATTGGTTAAAAGAAAGGCCAGCAGTAGTAAGTAGCAATGCCCATTATGGGAGTTAAAATAATTGGCTCTACTGGAAAGAGTAGCAAACTTATATCCCATCAAATATTTGCCTGTTTCGAAATTCAAAGGGAACATGAATTTATCATCATGCCAGATTTGATTGCCGAGATAATAATTGGCTTGGATCTGTTATTGAAATACCACGCAGTAATTGACTGCAACGCTAAAACTATTATGTGCATTAATTAAGATCAATTTTAATGAAGATCAGGTTTTAATGAAACAGTTGATGATGCGAGTAGTCAATATCGACCTAATCACATTGCTACTTGAACTCATGAGATTGATTTATGCAGAAATATGGAATACTACAGAATGCGGAATCCAAATGTTGACTATAGTTCAGAAGACTAGTTAGAGAGTTTGTGGACGGTGTACCAAATGCTACACCAGAACAGAAACGAGTCTTTTGTAACTTAATTATGAGAAACAAAAAATTGTTTTTCAATAAACCAAGGATTGTTAGTGGTTATCAGTGCAAATTAAATGTAATGCCTCATGAATCGTTCTTTGTACGAGTGTACGCGGTAACGCTGTCTAAAAATGATGATGACGATGATGATGTTTGCTTTGTGTGGCGCTCAACTGTGCAGTTATCAGCACCTGTACAATTTTCCAACCATTGCTCAGTCCAATCCCGCCACTTTCATGAATGATGATAAAATGATGAGGGCAACACAAACACGCAGTCATCTCGAGGGAGGTTAAACTCCCTGACCCCACCGGGAATCGAACCCGCGACCCTGTGCTCGGTCCAAAAAGGAGGCCATACAACAAGAAATAGATGGAATGCTGGAATGGAATGTTATAGAGAGTAGAGTACCAGTGCCTGTAAGAATCCCTTGGTCATAGAAGGAAAAAGAGGCTGTAGTATCCATGTAGTGATAGAGGCACGTACGTTGAACAAAGTTGTTCAACATAACTGAAACTTGTACTAGGACATGGATGCATATTCTTTCAATAATCTGGAGTACACTTTGTCTTTTTTATTTTTTAGGACTAGGTGCAGCGATCCATCATCCACGAGTTGTGTTACAGTAAGCACAGGACTGTGTACAAATCAGGAATATATAGTATTTATTAAAAGGATTGAAAATAAGTAATAATAAAAATACAATACCTATTAGTGCGATCGTAGTACCGACATTATTATTAAGACCTTCGATCTGTACTGCGGGCTTTCAAATAAAATGATGAAAGGATGGTGGTGTAGCGCTCATCTATGTACCCTTCGACTCAGTTTTGAAGTATTAAAAGTTTTGGCTGATTCGTTGTCTAGGGCTGGGATACGTAGTTACCGCATTACAAGCCAAACACTGCTGAGTCTACAGTATACAATATGAATATACACATAAATCGAATGGTCGAAGGTTCCTATCACTCGGAAATTGCGAATGTAACATAGAAATTTATAAATAAAAGATTGCAATGAATAAAATCTGCACGTACAATCTTAATGACTTTAAATAATGAGTTCGATAGTAGAACTACTTTTGAGAATGTGGTATATTTCTGCAAATCACTTATTGGCGTCGATGGTCCAGCAATTAAATAAAATATAAGTTGAATAACAGGAAAACAATAGATTCCTCCTGCACTTAATTAGTTATGAACGACAACATAGCTCGCGCAAGATATTCACTTTTAAGTGCATACTATGTCTTCACTGTAGAAACCTCGGAAATCTCACTAGTTCACAAGTCCGCAGTGCAAAGTATTTCTTTCTCTGCCTCGTGATGACTGGGTGTTGTGTGCTGTCCTTAGGTTTAAGTAGTCCTAAGTTCTAGGGGACTGATGACCATAGATGTTAAGTCCCATAGTGCTCAGAGCCATTTGAACCATTTTTTGAAAGTATTTCTATTTCACGCGACCACGCGCAAACCGCTCCACACTCCAAGTCTCTCTCGCCCGACAGCGCTTCCCTCGCGCCGTACTGTCCAGCACCTCCCATGTCTTCTGCCGTACCCTCCAGAACTCCCTGTGTCCTCTCCGAAAACGATGATCCTACCCCAACCTCCATACGTCTCCCTTGGTAACGAGCGATGTGATTGGCTAGAGCACTCACTCCATATCTCCAAGCCAATGTGCAGTTACAAACATATAGAAATTCATGCTTTAATTACAGTACTGCAAGTAGTAATTATCTCTCATTACGTAAATTTTATGCCGATTCATACTCTCTGTGTTAGCTGTTGGGCTGCCTCCCAGCACGGTCATTCCAAAAATCGACCAACAGAACTAACGGACAGGACAAAGAAATGCACAGAGAAAATGGCTGAAGTTGTGAATTTTAACATGTTACACAGAATAACAGATAGGATAAAGACTTGCGATAAGTGTCAGAGAGTGAAAGTGACCAACTGCACAAATCGTGGTCCTTCGCACAGTAAGAAACCTGACGATGTACTACAGTTAATGTGCTCGAACTTCTTTGGCCCCATGTTAAAGACCTCAGATAATTTCACCTACATATTAGTAGTGCTGGAAGCTTTCTGGAAGTTCATTTCGTTATATCCGTTAAGAAAGACATCTAAAGCGGTTCATAACAAACTTGCAAACGTTTACTTCGTGCTTATCAGCAAACAGAAAGAGATATCGTCCAGTAATAGGGCACAGCTTACTTTAAAAATTATGGAATGAAGCTATGGAAAGCAATGTCACTGAAGTGATACACATCCCGACCCACTGCCAGGGTGGAAATCTAGCGGAGCGATAGATGTGTGAGCTGGGGCGACTTTTGCGTAAACAATCACAGGGTGTGGGACAAATATATAAACGACTTTGAAAAGAATATCAATGCTTCGACGCACGAATCTATAAGGTACACTCCGAAGGGATTCCTGTTAGGTGGAAGAGATAACTGATCTCCTTCCGCGAGTAAGTATTGACATTGAGGTGAAGAAAGAACATTTACGAGAGTGGAGAGGTAATGAAAAAGAAAGTCGAGGCGCGAATATGGCGTCACGACGCGCAAGCGCGGTTTGCTAAATTTGCATTTGCCGACCACATTCTCGTTAAAGTGGTCTAGAAACCGAGCGAGATTGATGACATTTCAGAATTTATAATGGACATATAAGATTGTTAGTATACTTCACACTAATGCTTACTGTTTAGCTTTTCCCAATTCTGGCAAACTGTTAGGTGAACGTAAACATGGTTTATTTGAAATAATATCAATCAAGAACTGATTAATCTGAGAAAGAATTCCCAGTAAAAACTTAATTATTATCGTAATTTTAAAAATGTATTCCAAGTTTATTTCTTGGGCCAGACGGTCATCAACGAATTTGCTGAAAGTATAGTGAGAAATTTAGCTTACAAAGTAAATGTTCTGAAAGCAACTGAAATGAAAGAAAAACCTAAACCATGGCTAATGTGTATAAACGTCACTCTGGTTTATGTATCATTTGTAATTTTGTAAATACTATGTAGTAAGAAATTATTTTCTATCACATATTATGTAACTGAATACCCACGCCTTCGGACAACGTGTAAGTTTCATACCTGTGTATGCGTACGAATATGGACAGTGTTATTACTGTGATAGAAATGTATGGGCTCCTAGAGATTACTCGGGAGTGAGTTTTCAAAGAATGTGAGGCAAGTAGGCGTTCTAGAATGCCACTGCACAAACAAATAGAGAGATGAAGCGTGCTGCTGTGGACTATGCAACAGTGGCATGTTTGGACCGAGCCGCTGCGGGCCCTTAGAATGCTGTGGCGTCCTTGTAAATACGCATGTCAGACGCGACGTTTTTCTTTTCAACACAACCAGTGCAAATCTTTAGTGTATTTGTTATCTTGTTTCTCATTATTTTACTTATACCTTTGTGTACCTTTAACTATATTTTTTGCGTTTCCTTATACAGTACTGGCATGAAATCTCCGAAATACATAAACCATTTCAAATGTAACGATGATTTTTTGAAAGATGTAGTTTTGTTGCTTAAAATATGTTACGGACACTATGATGTTTTGACCTATATGACACTGTGTTGTGATGTTAATTACATGCCCATGCATAATTATGATAATTAATGAGGAGCTTAATGAGTGATTAATTTATGTGGACCAAACTGAATGCATTTACGCATCTACATTTCTGTTTGTATTTCTTCGGACATTCCCTGATTCTATTCCCCTTCAGGAAAAAACTCATGCAATTTGTGCACATGTAACGCCGAAAATACAGATAAAATACCTTCTGCACCATACAAAGTTTGTCGCCTTTCAATAACTCATAATAAATTGTAATATGCTGCTAAATCTGAATCTGTAAGCTATATTACCTCAACTGTATTTAATATGTAATGGATGTAACAGTGTACTTATTTATAATGTATAAATATATGATTATATATGTCATATTATTATAATGTAAATATTGTAACTTTTGGCATTCCGTCCCTCAACAGCTGTGTCTTTGAGACACAAGCTGTAGTCAAAACACCCTCATGGAATTCATCGGCTGGTATTCTGCTTACTAGTAGTACTATATAACTGAATCTCGGCAGCAATACAGAATATGTTTGGAAACTCTGTGATTGATGAGTTAATTCCTTGTTAGCATAGATTTATCCTGCTAAATTCATTTCAGTTTTTGTGTCATTTCCATTGAATAGTCTTAATGATTTTCACTTAAGTTGTGAGATAAGAATATCAGTTTATGGTTACGAGTGCAGGAAAGTCGCTCCACGTAGAAAATGCAATTAATCTCATCCTTTACTCTGCGATTTATCTGTCCTAGCCCCACTGGGACAACAAAGGAGAGGCAATATTTTTTGTTTTTCTGTAATAAAGCTACAAGCAGCCAGTAATTAAATCTTAAGAATATCTCTCCATCAAAACCCCATCACAACTTCC